>NC_091957.1:29467333-29615383 GCF_031021105.1 Erythrolamprus reginae
TATGTGACATATATATATGTGTGTGTGTGTGTGTGTGTGTGTGTGTGTGTGTGTGTAGATTGTTCTGAGTTCGGGTTTTGCCCTGTGTAATATTTTGCATGTCTATGTGACGTTTCGGTGAAATCACATTCACCATCATCAGGCTGAAGTTTTAAGCTTCGTGTTGCTGTAAATATGGAATGTTTGTAACTGCCATTTCTTCCTTATATATAGTGTTGGGGGTGGAGATTTGGTTTGAATGTAGCAAATAGATTGGGTGACTATGTTTTAGTGATTTGATTGGTTGGTGGAATCACACTTACTTGAAAGATTGATATGGTGATTATTCTGATATGTTCTTTTGTTTAAGGCTGGTTTCCAAATCTCTGGTAGGCGGGACGTATCATCTCTTTTATTCATGCATAGGGGGTGTTTCTCAATCTCTATAGCTTCTCTAGTAATTCTTCTGTATAAATTTTCTGTTTTGGAAAGTAATTTAGTTTTTTCAAAGTCAATTTCGTGCCCTGTTTTTTTAATGTGCTGGACAAGGGAGGAAGTCTTTTCTTCTTTTTTAACTGCATTCACATGTTCTGCAATGCGTTGGCTCACTCTTCGATTGGTTTGTCCAATGTATGTGGCTGCACATGTTTTGCAAGGTATTTCATAGATTCCTTGGTGTTCTAGTCGGATTTGATCTTTTGGGTTCCTTAGGATATCAGAATAATCACCATATCAATCTTTCAAGTAAGTGTGATTCCACCAACCAATCAAATCACTAAAACATAGTCACCCAATCTATTTGCTACATTCAAACCAAATCTCCACCCCCAACACTATATATAAGGAAGAAATGGCAGTTACAAACATTCCATATTTACAGCAACACGAAGCTTAAAACTTCAGCCTGATTATGGTGAATGTGATTTCACTGAAACGTCGCATAGACATGCAAAATATTACACAGGGCAAAACCCAAACTCAGAACAATCTACATACATATACCCGTGAAAACATATATATATATGTGTGTGTGTGTGTGTGTGTGTGTGTGTGTGTGACATGTTTTTTTGCTGAATTTGAAAATTAAGGGAGACTAGGATATATATATATATATGCTTCAAGTTCAACATGCTTCAAGTTCAACGGGGGGCATTGAAGGAAACCTCATTATGTTGGAGAGGATAAAAAAGGCAAAACAACAGATGAGATGATGAGATGTAACTTCCATCTCTTTTCTATGAATGCTGGTTCTGCAATCGGAACATACACCCATGGATGTCAAAATAACTCTGCAACAGAATTGGAAGGGACCTTAGAGGTCATCTTGTCCAACCTCTTGCTCAATTAGCAGATCCTATATGACTCCAGAGAAATGTCTATGCAAGCCTTTCTTAAAGCCTCCGATGATGCGCCACCCATAACTTCTGAAGGCAAGCCATTCCACTGGTTAATAATTCTCATTGTTGGGAAATTTCACCATTGTACTTCTCCATAATTGCTTTCCATTCATTGTTTCTTGTCTAACCTTCAGATGCTTGGGAAAATAAGTTGATAGGTTGACCCTCTCTTCTTTGTGGCATCCCCTTAAATATTGGAACCCTATCATGCATCTCCTAGTCCTTCTTTTCACTAGACTAAACAAAGTCAATTCCTGCAAGTGTTCTTGTATACTTCCCAAGTCTAATATGTCATTAATTACATCTGCAACCTTGCCAACCTTAATTGTAGATGTTCCCAAAGATGTGACTCAAGGAATAATGCCACCAGCAGACCAACTATCTCCAGACTGATCTTCAAAAGTCTGGAATGGAGGAAAACATCAAAGGCAACATTCAATGCCTGAGTTTTAGCACAGGCCATTACTTCAGTTAAGTCTCTTTTCTGATGATTCCAGTGGATTTGCACTCCCGTTGCTCCCTCCCCATCCGAATTGTGGGACAAATGGGCTTACTCTGATTCATTGGGCCAGAAGAGGAGAAAGAGATCCAAATGCAAGAATGAGCTTCAGGCAAAAGCTAAAGCTGTGGACAAGAATAATGGAATTCAGCTAATGATGGGGCCCATCCTTTGAGAAGACACTCTGGGCTGAGTACACAGAAAATGCCATAAAGCCATAAAGGGATTTACTTGGTTTATGGATTAGTGTATTGTGCAAACCCAACAAATTGCAGAGTTAAACATACCACAGCTTAGCCTGGTGTGTGAATTCAGCCTTGGCTCGAATGATTTGGGGAAGCCTCTCCAAAGCCAAAGCTTTGCCTTACGTACACATACCATCCAGAGCCATCACACCATCCGTCTGGGTTTGACTTAGCATAATGTGTGACCTACTTACAGCTTATTCAACAAGCTGGAATGAACCCAGCATGAGGTGTGAACTTACACATTGGGGGAGGAAATTTGCCATCAGCTAGCATTGTTGAGTGGGTGTTTTTTGCTTCCTTACCAAAGCTGTTTTGAGGACACTCAAGGAAAGCTAAATTCACTTTGTTGGGCCAATTGTTCACCTCTCTTCCCATGCCTTCCCTCCCAAGATCTTGTAATGGAAAGATCCAAAATTCTTGCAGTGACTTCTCAGAGATATTGATATAAATGCAAACAGCATGCTACTTAGAGCAATAGTCTTCCCTATAATGATGTACTGCATGGATATGAGAGTTGGATGCTAATAATGTTTATGTTTATTAGATTTGTATGCCGCCCCTCTCCGTAGACTCGGGGCGGCTCACAACACAATAAAAAACAGTTTATAACAAATCTAATAAATTTAAAATTTAAAAAACCCCATTATTAAACAGACATACACACAAGCATACCATACATAAATTGTATAGGCCCAGGGGAGACATTTCAGTTCCCCCATGCCTGACGACAAAGGTGGGTTTTAAGGAGTTTACGAAAGGCAAGGAGGGTAGGGGCAGTTCTAATCTCTCGGGGGAGCTGGTTCCAGAGAGTCGGGGCCGCCACAGAGAAGGCTCTTCCCCTGGGGCCCGCCAACCGACATTATTTAGTTGACGGGACCCGGAGAAGGCCCACTCTGCGGGACCTAATCGGTCGCTGGGATTCGTGCGGCAGGAGGCGGTCTCGGAGATTTTCTGGTCCAATGCCATGAAGGGCTTTAAAAGTCATAACCAACACTTTGAATTGTGACCAGAAATTGATCGGCAACCAATGCAGAGTGTTGGAGTAACATGGGCATACCTAGGGAAGCCCATGACTGCTCTCGCAGCTGCATTCTGCACGATCTGAAGTTTCCGAACACTTTTCAAAGGTAGCCCCATGTAGAGAGCATTACAGTAGTCGAACCTCGAGGTGATGAGGGCATGAGTGACTGTGAGCAGTGAGTCCCGGTCCAGATAGGGCCGCAACTGGTGCACCAGGCGAACCTGGGCAAACGTCCCCTCGCCACAGCTGAAAGATGGTTCTCTAATGCAGAGGTCCCCAACCTTTTTTGCACCAGGGACCGGCTTTAAGCTAGACCAGTTTTCCATGGCCCGGTGGGGGGGGGGGGAGCTAGCTGTCAGCGGCGCCGTAAAAGGGGCGATCAAGAGAGGAATGGGTGAATGAATGGACGGAGGGTGGGAAGGAAGGAAGGAAAGAGGGAAGGGACAGGAACAGAAGAAGGGTGCAAAGGAAGCAAGGAAAGGTGTGAAAGGGGAGAGTAAGAGAGGAAGGAGTGAAAGAAGGGAATGAGGGAGGAAAGAAGGGAGGAAGGAAAAGGAAAGCAAGAAATGGAGGGAGGAAAGGAAGGAAGGAAAGAAAGGAAGGGGGAAGGGACAGGAACAGAGGAAGGAAGCAAGGAAACTTATGAAAGGGGAGAGTAAGGGAAGAAGGTAGGAAGGAGAAAGAAAAGAAGAAATAGAGGAAGGGAAGGTAAAAGAGAGAAAGAAAAAGAGCAAGAAAGAAAGCCAGAAAGAGAAAGAAAGAAAGAAAGAAAGGCAACTTCAAAGAAAGGCTCACTGAGCATCTCTCACTCTCTCTCTCTTTCTATCCCTCTTTCTTTCTTTCTCTTCCTTTCTCTCTCTCCTCTTCCTTTATCTCCTCTCTCTCTCCCTCTCTCTTTCTCTCCCCCCTCTTTCCCCTTTCCCTCTCTCTTTCTCTCTCTCCCTCTCTTGCTATCTCTCCCCCCTTTCCCTCTCTCTTTCTCTCTCTCCCTCTCTTGCTATCTCTCCCCCCTCTCCCTCTCTCTTTCTCCCTCTCCCTCTCTTTCTCCCCCTCTTTCTCTCTCTTCTTCTCACTTTCTCTCTCTTGTTTTCTTTCTGTCTCTTTTGCTTTCTCTCTCTCTCACTCTTTCTTGTTTTCTTTCTCACGCTCTTTCTCTCTCTTGTTCTCTCTCTTGCTATCTCTTTCTCCCCCCCTTTCTCTCACTCTCTCTTTCTCACTTTCTCTCTATCTTGCTGTCTGTTGCTATCACTCACTCTCGTTCTCCGTTCTTCTCAGCGGTGACGCGCGCACGCCCTGCCCGCCTCACCTTTGCGAGAGCACTTTCGCCCCGGGCTCTCAGCAAGGGGGTTTGCAGGAGAGGTGGGGCCGGCGAAGGTGATATTCAATGTCGGGGGCGCACAGGCGGTTGCACACGCTCCCTATCTCCCTGCTAGCCCACTCGGAATATTCAAAATAAGAAAAACCTTCGCCGGCAAAGGTTTTTCTTATTTTGAATACTCCGAGTGGGCTAGCAGGGAGATAGGGAGCGCGTGCAACCGCCCGTGCGCCCCCGACATTGAAGACCTCCGCTGAGAAAAGCCTTTGCCGGCATTTCCTCTCGGCGTCAAGGAGGCGCAGCGGCGGGCGGAGACAGGGAAGGGGGGGCAGCGGCGTCCCTCCTGGCCTTGGCGGGCCGCCCGACCCTCCCCACCTCCTGCAAACGCGGCGGGCGGCGGGGGGAGAGCGAGGAGCCGGTTCCGGCGGGTGCGGGGCTTGGCTGGCTGGCGGGGGGAGCACCGCTGGTGGTGCGGAAAGGCCGAGGGGGCCCTGGCGCCGCGGACCGGCTGAAACCCCCCAACGGCCCGGGGCCGGTCCGCGGACCGGCGGTTGGGGACCTCTGCTCTAATGTGAGCTGTGGATCGAGGAGGATGCCCAAGTTGCGGACCCTCTCTGAGGGGATCTATAATTCCCCCCCCCCCCATGATGATGGACGGACAGGTGGAATTGTCCTTGAGAGGCAAAACCCACAGCCACTCCGTCTTATCAGGGTTGAGTTTGAGTCTGTTGGCACCCATCCAGGCCCCAACAGCCTCCAGACACCGGCACATCACTTCCACTGCTTCGTTGATTGGACATGGGATGGAGATGTAAAGCTGGGTATCATCAGCGTACTGATGATACCTCACCCCATGGCCTTGGATGATCTCACCCAGCAGTTTCATGTAGATATTGAATAGCAGGGGGGAGAGGACCGACCCCTGAGGCACCCCATAAAGGAGAGACCTCGAGGTCGACCTCTGGCCCCCCACTAACACCGACTGCAACCGACCGGAGAGGTAGGAGGAGAACCACTGAAGAACAGTGCCTCCCACTCTCAACCCCTCCAGCCGGTGCAGAAGGATACCATGGTCGATGGTATCGAAAGCCGCCGAGAGATCAAGAAGCACCAGGACAGAGGATAAACCCCTGTCCCGGGCCCACCAGAGATCATCCATCAACACGACCAAAGCAGTTTTAATGCTGTAACCGGGCCTGAAACCCGACTGCTGGGGACCTAGATAATCGGAGTGCTACCACCTTCTCAACAACCTTCCCCATAAAGGGAAGGTTGGAGACTGGACGATAGTTATTAAGTATGGCTGGGTCCAGGGAAGGCTTCTTGAGGAGGGGGCGCACCAGCGACTCTTTATAGGGTGTTGGAAAGGATCCCCTCCCCAAGGAAGCGTTGACAATCTCCTGGACCCAGCTCCGTGTCACCTCCCTGCTGGCCAAAACCAGCCAGGAGGGACACGGATCCAGTAAGCAGGTGGCGGAACTCACAGCTCCAATGGCCTTGTCCACTTCATCAGGTGTCACCAGATCAAAATCTTCCCAGGCAGGGGAACAAGTACGGGCCCCAGTCACCTCGACTGACTCGTTGTCAGTCGACTCTGTTTTCCAATTGGAGTCGAGGTCCGCCCAAATCTGAGCGATTTTATCAGCGAAAAACGTGTTAAAATCCTCTGCACTACTCTGCAAGGGCTCCCCAACTCCCCCCTGGTTGAGAAGGGAGCGGGTCACCCTGAACAGAGCGGCCAGGCGGGATTCCGCTGATGCAATCAAGGCGGCATGATACGCGCATCTTGCCGCCTTGAACGCCACTTTGTAAGTCTTAATATGAACTCTTATAAATGTTCGATCGGATTCAGACTTACTCTTCCTCCATCGCTTCTCTAGACGTCTCTTCCCGGAGCTCCTCATTGAACCATGGAGCTCTACGGGGTCTAGCACCCCGGAAAGGTCGCAAAGGCGCAATCCGATCAACATCCTCCGCTGCAGCCTTGTTCCAGACCTCCACAAGAGACTATGCCGAACTGTGGACGAGTGCATCTGGAATAACCCCAAGCGCCATCTGAAAGCCCCCTGGGTCCATCAGGCATCTGGGGCGGAACATCTTAATCAGTTCCGTCTCCCTGCGGGGGAGGATTGGAGCCAGGAAGTCAAGCCGTAGTAGAAAATGGTCCGACCATGACAAAGGCAACGTTTCTAAGCCCCTTAGTCTCAGACTATTACTCAATTGCTCGAAGAGGAATACCATGTCAGGTGTGTGTCCTCCCTCGTGAGTCGGACCCTGTACTACTTGAGTCAGGTCCATGGCTGTCATGGTGGCCATGAACTCCTGTGCCAGCCCAGTGGCTTCGCCGAGTGACGGCAGGTTGAAGTCCCCCAAGACAATAAGTCTCAGGAACTCCACCGCTAACCCGGCTACCTCCTCGAGTAGTACAGGCAGGGCTTTTGACACGCAGCTGGGAGGCAGGTACGTGAGAAATAAGCCCACCAAAGAAGAATTTATGCCTTTGAACTGTGGGGTTGGCATACATATACCTTGGATAGTCAGAGTAACTAACAGGTGTTAAATCGTATAAAACCAGAAACATCAGTAAAAGCTAAAATCATAAGACTACATCTGATTTACTTTGGCCATGTCATGCCAAATTCAATGGAGAAGGCAATGAAGATTGGAATGGCTAGTAGGACAAGAATAAGGGGCAAGCAAAGAAAATGCTGTTTTGATAACATCAAATCTGATGCAAAGTTGATAATCCAATAATTGAAAGAATATGTTCCTGACAGGCTAACCTAGAGAGCCCTTTTCTATAAAGTCACCAAGATTCGGACCTGAATAAATGGTTGAAAACAAGAACTTCTCAGAGATGGACGCTTGTGTTTAAAAACAAACCTTCATGGATTATTCTTTTCCACATTGGATTGAAAAATAGGGGCCATGACTTCTTAGTTTCAGAAAGTGAGATATTCAGGAGACTCAGAACCACAAATCTGTTTTCACATCCCAGTCTACTTTTTCTGACTAGGATGGAACAGTGGTTAGAGTGCAGCACAGCAGGCTACTTCAGCTAATTGCCAGCTGTAGTTCAGCAGTTCAAATCTCACCACCGGCTCAAGTCTTCCATCCTTCCCACGTGGGTCAAAGGAGGACCCAGATTGTTGGGGGCAAGAGACTGATTATATAAACTGCTTAGAGAGGGCTGTAAAAGCACTATGAAGTTGTATATAAGTCTAAATGCTATTGCTATATCATAGAAAAACCAAAAATAAATTGGCTCTGCTGCCAAAGAACAATGGTGGGATGTGTATGCAAGTGTATAGGCCCGGTTCCAGATGAATGCAATACCTCTCTGTGGCATATCCACATTCTGTTTATATATAAACCACCACAGACCAAACAAAGAGTACAGTCACCATGTGCTTTACTGCTTAAAACATAGATGACTCCCTCTAGACCAGAGATGAGGAACTATGGCCTCTCTATGACTCATAAACTTTAATCCCTAGAATTCCTGAACCAGCCATGAGTTGAAATACACAAATCATAAAGGAGTTGTAGTTCCCCACCTCTAGTCTTTACAGATGAGAATAAACTCTATGCAAATCAGATCAATTACCATCCTTTGGGTAGATACTCCAGACAGAGACAAACTGATCTAGCTCTAAGAAAACCTGGATTTTGTTGACCTCATATACTAGGAATTGCATCTTATACATGCAGTATATTCGGCTTCAACTACACCTGCTGTGGAAGACATTCACAGATCTTGTTTGTGTCCCATCTGGCCCTACAGTTTACTCAACCATGTTTACTCAGTTAAGTCAATTTCATAGATTTGCACAGTATCTGAATTCCTTAAGCTGCCAACGGCTGAGGTCACAAAGAAACCCTAAGGTAAACTAGATATTGTAGACATGTTTTAGCTTAGTTTATTAGATTGATCCAAATGATCATCTCAGCATTTCTGTTAAGTCAGGCTCTTTTACCTTTGGGAAAGCAAAGTTTCCCCCATCCCAATTCCAAACGAACCAGCAATTGTCTCCAAGCCAAATCCCACCTAGGCAAGTGTATATTTGTATATTATTATTATTATTACTATTATTATTATTACTATTATTATTATTATTATTATTATTACGCCCCGAGTCTACGGAGAGGGGCGGCATACAAATCTAATAAATAAATAAATAAATATTAGTAGTAGTAGTAGTAGTAGTAGTAGTAGTAGTAGTATTGTTATTATTATTATTACTAATAGTAGTAGTAGTAGTAATAGTAGTCAGCCATGTCCTACAAGCAGGGACATCCATAGGTATGTGGCCTGGAACTGAAGCTGGTGCCCACAGCTACAGGGTCAAAAGCTCACCTGTTCATAAGAGACATAAATATCACACACCTGTGGAGGTGAATGTTAGAAGCTGAGGGTTGGACTGTAGACTCCTTGGGGGTTTCCTTGCAGACATTTTATTACCAAAGTTCCAATTTACCGCACTGCCAGTTCACTTCCTCTCGCCCCACGTGGGCGCATATGCAAACACAGTGCTGAAAACTAGGCTTCTGTTGTGTGCAGAAGGGAAAAACAGGATGGCGCCACCTATGGTGCTGCTCATGGAGCTGGTTTGTGGGCATGGCCAGTCGGCCATTGGTCCTGGTTCAGTGACTGAGGGGGGCGGGAGGGAATTCCTGCTACCAGTTCTAAAGAACTGGTCCAAACCAGAAGGAACCCACCAGGCAGGGGACCCACATCACCACCGCAACTGGTGCAGTTGCATGCATAACTCTGCATCCCTGACACATGCGCAGGAAGCCAAATCTCACACAAAGATGCTTGTGCACACAAGATTTTGCCAATTTTTGGCATTTTTTTGCTTCACAGAAGCAAAATACCACCGAAAATTGATGAAATCTCGCACACGCAAGCATCCTCACACAAGATTTGGCTTCCTGTGCATGTGCACACACATTGGGGGTGCAGCGCTGCATGCACAGCTTCATTTTTCCTACCGAAAGCCTCCCCCCCCGCACCCCAGGAACCCAATACTGGGACCCCCCCCCACCTCTGCAAAGGAGGTAATACCATCAGTGTTAATGTGCTCATTATCAGTGCTAGCATTGACAGTGTTACTTAGCTTAATAAGGAAATGCCTGCAAGAAATCAACCACACTCAGCGAGAAAGAAGAACCCCATGAAAAATCTCATAGCTCTGGACGGCACCATTCTGGCTTCAACTGCTGCTGGTTGACAAACCTCAGGCTCTGCCGCCCCACCCCCACCAGAAACTGAACTGCCTGTTCATCCATCTTCAGATATAGAGCCGGAGTGGCGCAGCAGGTAGAGTGCTGTACTGCAGGCCACCAAAGCTGACTGTAGATCTGCAGGTCAGCAGTTCAAATCTCATCACCGGCTCAAGATTGACTCAGCCTTCCATCCTTCCGAGGTGGGTAAAATGAGGACCCGGATTGTGGGGGTCATAGGCTGACTCTGTTAAAAAGTACTATTGCTAACATGTTGGAAGCCCCCCCCCCCCGAGTCTAAGGAGAAGGGGCGGCATACAAGTCTAATATTATTATTATTATTATTATTATTATTATTATTATTATTATTATTATTATTGGTGCATAATAATCAAATAAATAAATAAAATAAATAAATATAGCTTCTCAGCCACAATCTGAAACTGGCCAGAGTGAAGACATTCAGAAATAACCCCCTTGGTTTGAGCTGCAAACCTGGTAGATGCCTAGCTTTCAGCAGTACCTGGATTTCCGTCCATTTGTCCACAGCAATAAAATACAGAACAAAGAGAAAAAGCCGTCTCCTCAAGAAGATGATGAGGTTAATACATATTTGGACAGATAATCTAACTTATTCCACTCAACCACTGATGTCTAACGTTCCCAGGAACTGTCCAGAGTCTAAGATGGTTAGAAGACAAAGGATGCTTCTTTATTGCAAAGATAAGTAGCTTAATTCAGTATGAAACGCTTTCCATCCGATTTGACCTTGGGGACAAATTGCAGAATGAACAGGGGCTTTGCGGACTTTAGATTGAATTGAATAACAATCTTGGTCCATATTGAAGTGAACAGGCAGTGTACTAATGAATGAAAGTAATGCTTCTCCCCTTGATTAGTTTCCAGCCCTTGTTTCTTGTCCAGCCTCCAGGTCCTTTAGAGAGTGTTTCCCAACCTTGACAATTTGAAGATACAGTAAAACCTCATGATACGAACTTAATTGGTGCAAGGAGGAGGTTCGTAAGATGAAAGGTTCGTAAGACGAAACATTGTTTCCCATAGGAAACAATGTAAAGTCAATTAATCCGTGCAACAACAAAAAAACCCGCAAAAAAACGCTGCCGCCTGGCTGTCACCTTTTAAAACAGCCTGGGGGCTTCGGCATTGGGAGGCTGCTGAGAAGCCCCCCGGCTGTTTTAAAAGGTGACAGCCGGGCGGCGGGGCTTCTCAGCGAAAGTTCGGGTTTGGGAGGCTGCTTTGAGGAGGCGGGGAAGCCTCTTGCAGCAGCTGCCACAGCCGCCGGCTTCCCCGCCGCTCGCCCGCCGAGGATGCTGACCTGCTGCCTCGCGGGGAAGCCGGGCAAGAGCGATCTTCTGCCGGCCATGGGTGAGTGGCGGGGAGTCGCCCATGGCCAGCAGAAGATCGCTCTTGCCCGGCTTCCCCGCGAGGCAGCAGGACAGCAAGAGCGATCTTCTGCCGGCCATGGGCGACTCCCCGCCGCTCGCCCATGGCCGGCAGAAGATCGCTCTTGCCCGGCTTCCCCACGAGGCTTCCCCCATCCTCGCCCGCCGCCCACCCATCCAGAATGCTGACCTGATGCCTCGCGGGGAAGCCGGGCAAGAGCGATCTTCTGCCGGCCATGGGCGAGCGGTGGGGAGTCGCCCATGGCCGGCAGAAGATCGCTCTTGCCCGGCTTCACCGCGAGGCATCAGGTCAGCAAGAGCGATCTTCTGCTGGCCATGGGTGACTCCCCGCTGCTCGCATTGGGGTGGGGGGGCTGTCAGGACACCCCCCCACGCCAGCACTTTGCATCCCGCCGGCTAAGAGCAATCGGGCAGCAGCTTCTGCCGGACACGGGTAATGAGCGAGACAGAGAAGCGGGGAGAATCAGAAGGCTCTTTGGCGGCTGGAGGCTGCCTGGCTTTGTGTTTTTGGCTGGGGGAGGAAGCAGTAGGACCTTCCTAACTCCCTCCCCCCCAGCCAAAACCCCAAAGCCTGTTTGCTGCCACACGATTTAGCCAGGACAGGAGCGAAGTGACATGGAGGAATGGGGAGCTGAAACCGGGCGGTTTCAGCTTTCCATCCATCCACGTCACTTCGCCGCTAAATCGTGTGGCAGCAAACATGCTTTGGGGGTTTGGCTGGGGGGGAGGGAGTTAGGAAGGTCCTACTTCTTCTCCCCCCCAGCCAAATCCCCAAAGCATGTTTGCTGCCACACGATTTAGCGGCGAAGGGACGTGAAGGGATGGACAGCTGAAACAGCCCGGTTTCAGCTTTCCATCCATCCACGTCACTTCGCCGCTAAATCGTGTGGCAGCAAACATGCTTTGGGGGTTTGGCTGGGGGGGAGGGAGTTAGGAAGGTCCTACTTCTTCTCCCCCCCAGCCAAATCCCCAAAGCATGTTTGCTGCCACACGATTTAGCGGCGAAGGGACGTGAAGGGATGGAAAGCTGAAACAGCCCGGTTTCAGCTTTCCATCCTTCCACGTCACTTTGCCGCTAAATCGTGTGGCAGCAAACATGCTTTGGGGGTTTGGCTGGGGGGGAGGGAGTTAGGAAGGTCCTACTTCTCCCCCCCAGCCAAAACCCCAAAGCATGTTTGCTGCCACACGATTTAGCGGCGAAGTGACGTGAAGGGATGGAAAGCTGAAACCGCCCGGTTTCAGCTCCCCATTCCTCCACGTCACTTCGCTCCTGTCCTGGCTAAATTGTGTGGCAGCAAACAGGCTTTGGGGTTTTGGCTGGGGGGGAGAAGTAGGACTTTCCAGCAGCCTCCGAACGCCGAACGCGGAGGTTTGGGTTTGTTCGGCTTTGGGAGGCTGCTGGAAAGCCGCCTGGTTGTTTTAAAAGGTGACCGCCGGGCTGGGGGGCTTCCCAGCAACCTCCCAAACCCCAAACCCGGGTTCAGGGGGGGTGGCAAGCCCCCCAGGCCGGCTGCGACCTTTTAAAACAGCCGCGCCGCTTCCCATCTGTCTCCTGAAGCCGAACGCGGAAGTTCGGCTTTGCCGTTCGGCTTCAGGAGACAGATGGAAAGCGGCGCGGCTGTTTTAAAAGGTCGCACCCCCCTGAACCCGGGTTCGGGGTTCGGGGGTGCTGGTTCGTAACTCGAAAAAGGTTCGTAAGAAGAGGCAAAAATTTTCTGAACCCCGGGTTCGTATCACGAGTTGTTCGTAAGACGAGGGGTTCGTATCTTGAGGTATCACTGTATCTGGACTTCAACTCCCAGAATTCCCCAGCCAGCATTTGCTGAGTGGGGAATTCTGGGAGTTGAAGTCCAGATATCTTCAAGTTGTCAAGGTTGGGAAACACTGCTTTAGAGAATAGGTTGACCCCCTCTTTTTTATGGCAACCCCTTAAATATTGGAACACTGATATTATGTCACCTTTTTTTAGCTGGGGTGGCACAGTGGTTAGAGTGCAGCATTGCAGGCTCCTTCAGCTAACTGCTAGCTGTAGTTCAAATCTCACCACTGGCTCAAAGTTGACTCAGCCTTCCATCCTTCCGAAGTGGGTAAAATGAGGACCCAGATTTTGGGAGCAATATGCTGATTCTGTAAACTGCTTAGAGGGGGCTGTAAAAGCACTATGAAGTGGTATATAAGTTTAAATGCTATTGTTATAATGCTATTTTCTGCAAACTGATTCTGCTCACTCAAATTATGTCTATTAGAGTTCAGCAGCTGACACATGCAGAATATAGAAAAGCTAGTAGGATTTTAAGACAGAATAACAGAGTTGGAAGGGACCTTGCAGGTCCAACTCCCTGCTCAAGCAGGAAGCCTTATGCCATTCCAGACCAATGGCTGTCCAGTCTCCTCTGAAACCAGGATCTAGTTCAGGCACCATTAAGCCCTTTTTAATTGCCTCATCAAAATCACTGTAGGAAGAATGTAGCATTAATTTATAGCAGCCAAAAAACAGGATGAGTCCTTACAGCTCCTTTCCCAACTGATAATTTATACTGATTTCATAAAATAAATCTGAATTTATTCGAATTTATTAATGTAGCTCATTCAAGATGCTGCTATTGTAAAGTGCTGTACACATTTTAATTTTATTAAAAATCATTCTTGAACTGCAGGGCAGGGCTGCCTCTTCATTTGTATGCCGCCCTGAGTCTGTGGAGAGAGGCGGCGTACAAATCTAATAAATAAATTAAATAAATAAATAAATAAATCTTATCAGTTGGTAAGGGTGCTATCAGACTCCTTCCAAATCTCCTGAAAATCAGAGATATCTAAAGTTACTCTTGCATTTAAGTGAAACATACAAAATTCCTCAAGTCCGTGGCACTTTGTCTGAGTACACATGAATAGAATTGTGTTGCTAATCTTCTTCCTAGTCAACAGAATTTAAATTATTGTTTACATAGCCTCCTCTGTTGGGGGAAGCTTTGCAAGAATTCAGGCTCCGCTGTTGGAAATTTACAATCCCACACTGATTGTGGAGTGGAGGTCTTCAAACTTGGCAATTTTAAGACTTGTGGATTTCTATTCCTAGAATTCTTCAGCCAACTCTCCCAGAGAGTTCTGGGAGTTGAAGTCCACAAGTCTTAAACTTGCCAAGTTTGGGGACTTCTGCTGTAGAGGAAAGGAGTAGGGCTCAAGGAAAGAGTGGCAGGAGAAGACCACTTAGGGGTTTTAAAAATACATTGGTACCTCTACTGAAGAATTTAATTTGTTCCGTGACCAGGTTCTTAAGTAGAAACGTTCTTAAGTAGAAGCAATTTTTCCCATAGGAATAAATGTAAAAGCAAATAATGTGTGCAAACCCATTAGGAAAGAATAAAAGCTCGGAATTTGGGTGGGAGGAGGAGGAAGAAGAGGAGGAGGAGGACAGTCACTGCCGAAGGAAGGAGGTGAGGGGAATCAAAAAAATCCAAAACTTTAAGGCTTAAAAAAAAAAAGAGGGACTCTGAGGCAGCGCCCAGAGAAAGGAAAACACTCTGTTCACTCTGGGCTGCCCAGAGCAAAGGGAGGGTTTCTTTTCTCTGGGCGCTGGCAGAGGTTGATTCTCTCTCTAAGTGCCCAGAGAAAGGAAAATGCTTTGTTCGCTCTGGACTGCCAAAGCCTCCTTAAGCGCTACTGAAAGGTTCCTCTGCAGCCCAGAAAAGCCCGAGATGGCCAGGATTAAAGGGGGAATGGCAGGAAACTGGTCGGGCCTTTGTGCCACTCTCAAATTTCCTGGGAAATTTTTCCTGGCTCGGGTTCTTAAGTAGAAAATGGTTCTTAAGAAGAGGCAAAAAAATCTTGAACACCCGGTTCTTATCTAGAAAAGTTTTTAAGTAGAGGTGTTCTTAAGTAGAGGTACCACTGTATCTAGATTTTGTTATAGATAGACAGGTGGGAACAGTGGTTAAGGCATCAAGCTAGAAAATGGGAAGGCTGTGAGTTTCACTTTCACTTTGAGTACAAAGCTAGCTGAGTGACCTTAGGCTAGTCACTCTTTCTCTCTCAGACAGAGGCAGGGACAATGGTGAATCAATTCCAAAATCTTGCCAAGAAAACTGTAGCAACTTGTCTTGGAAATCACCAAGAGTCAACGCTGACTGGAAAGCACACATGCAACACGCACATATACAAAGGCTTTGGTATTGGCCTGAAGGGTCTCGTAATATAAAATGAATCTCATGAATCGGGCTTCCCCCATTGATTCTGCTTATTGGAAGCTGAATGGAAAATTCGCAAATGGCGATCAGGACACTGCAACCTTTATAAATAACATCCTGAAATTTCTGGTCGCTATATTGCTATCCACTGAAGTGCCTTTATAAGAATAGAAACAGAACACACCCAACTACACACACAAACCAACTATGACACAGCAAGTGATGAGAGAGACAAGAAATAGTTCACAAAAAGAGTCTTCCACTCCTCTACTCGCAACAGAATACCTTGTTCCACCAAACTTGACATTTTGGGCTTAGATAGCTTAGAGCTACGTCACCTCAGATAGGATGTAAGTGTAGTTCATAAAATCCTCTACCCCAATGCCTGTCAATGAATACTTTGTCTTCAACCGCAATAATACATGAGCACACAATTGATTCAAACTGAAAGTAAACTGCTCCAAACTTGACTGCAGAAAATACGACTTCAGCAACAGAGTGCTTACCCCATTCCTTAGACATCTATAAAGGGTGTGCATAAGTGCACTGTTGTAAGCCGCCCCGAGTCTACGGAGAGGGGCGGCATACAAATCTAATTAATAATAATAATAATAATAATAATAATAATAAAATAAGTTGTGCCTACCGCCCCTGGCCTACTGTCCTATTATCCAAATTTACCTGTACAACTTTGCTTGTTTGTGTTTATATCAATACATGCTATCTTGCACATGTTTTTGACGAATAATAAACAAACTTCAGAAACATCTGGATCTAAGGCCCAGTCTACCCCCAAGATCACATTTTCCAAATTCACCAAGCAGAAGGTCTGAAGAGGCCTTCTATTCCAAATAAGAAAGCTGCTTAGTGTCAGCCATCAGCGGAATTTATTTGTAACACCAGAATAGGGTGTTTTAAACATTGGGACTGGAACAAGCGTTCTCTCTTCTCATTTGGAACAGGACCAGAAGGAGACAACTGCAAGGCCAAGAGGCCTGCAAAGCATGAAAAGTTCAGAAACTGGGCAAGTGTGGGAGGTGAAGTCCAGGACACCAAAACTTTTAAGACTTGTGCAGCTGTACCAAAGGATTTGCAATGAAGCAACATACAGTTTACGCTAAATTTACATGATGGAATCTAGCCAAGCTTCAAAGATTCATATTATGTGGTTTAAGATGCTACTGGACTGCAATCCAGCTCTAGTTTGGAGGGTTTTTTCCTGGTTTAGATTAGATTTCTAGAGTTGGAAGGGACCTTGTAGATCATCTAATCCAACCCCCGCTCAAGCAAGAGTCCCTATACCATTTCAGACAAAATGGCAGTCCAATCTCCCTTTGAAAGTCTCAAGTGTTGGAGCTCTGACAACCTCCACAGGCAACTTCTGTTCCATTGGTTAATTGTTCTCACCACCACCGTTCCTCCTTATTTCCAGGTCAGTTTCCATCCATTATTCCTAGTCTGGCCTTCTGGTGCTTTGGAAAACAGTCTCACCCCCTCCTCTCCGTGGCAGCCCCTCAAGCATTGGAAGACTGCTATCCTGTTTCCCCTGGTCTTCTGCCCCAATGGATTAAAACTCAGGTCCCTGCATGTTCCTTTAGTCCTTCTGTTCTCTATTAACATTGGATGCAAGGAATCAGGATCAGATCCAAAAGTGCTATGAGTTTATTTCATTCTACCTCTACACAATTAGCTGAAGTATTAAGGGTCAAGACAAATTTCGACTTGATAAGAGTCAGTGGAATCTAAGGAGTTTTGAACTTGGATCCTTTGAGAGCATGGAGGGACTTGAGACTGTTTATACACTTGACTCCTCCCAAACTGGTCATCTCCTACATTAGTGCAAAATATCCTGCCCATTTTTTACCATCCAAATGGCTTTTTCTCGGAGGTTGCACATGCAGAAAATGTCCAAATAGTGATGAAAAAGCAGAGGAAATCAGAACTAGGAGGGTTATGCCCTGGGAATGCTTGTCCACCCCACCAATTGTGGTGGGAAAGGATATGTGATGCCATAGTGTAGTAAATATGTTCACACATGCTCTAATCCAGGGGTGTCAAACTTGATTTCATTGAGGCCAGATCAAGGTTGTGTTTTAACCTTGAGGTTCCAGGGTGGGCATGGTCAGTTCATCGCTCCTGTTGGGGACACCTGTAGTGGCTAGAGTGCTCTGTCAGCGAAAATGGGCTCCTGAGCTCCATTTTCAGCTGCAACAACCTTTTGCAACCCTCTGCCAGCAAAAATGGAGCTCCCAAGCTCAGTTTTCACTGGCAGTGGCATTGTGGATGGTCCTTTGTTGGTGGACCACTATGGGTGGTCCAGTGGCCCTGCAGGCCAGATCTAAGCACCCTGTGAGCCGAATCCGTCCCACCCACAAGACCTTGTATTTGACACCCTGCTCTAACGAAAGCTCATTATGGGTTCAGAGTAATGAGAGACTCCAGCCAATGGTAAGCAATTTGATAAAACCTAATTAGGTAAACTTTGTCACATTGTTTAGTATAGTATAGTTTTGCAAATCACAGTTTACATCTTGGTTCAACCTAAGAAACCAGGTGAGAAAAAAAAATCTATGGAACATTCTCTCACCCACCCACCCACCCAATCCAACCCAAAGTGAGGTTGGTTCCATCTCTATGTTCTTTCTAGAAGTCCCTCAAGACCTGGTTAGGTCATCTGGCCTGGTGAGCACAATGGTGGACCAATGAAATTTTGAGTTGTCTCTTTTGCCGATCTGAACTCGTGTGTGTTTTATGTTTTTTAAACTTTTTTTATTTGATTGTGACATGTTTATTGCATACATAGATACATGCATATATTAGTGTAATATGTGTCACTTCCTGTGAGATGGATGGCCTTATAAATTTGATAAATAAGTAAATAAATCAGATTGAATTTTTTGCGGAGAATAAGATTCAGTATTATAGGTCAAACCTGGCCCACAACTCACATTTTTTTCTCCATATCCCCAGTGATCCTCTTGAATGCAAATACCCAAAATTATTCAAGTAAGCCATGAAAAGTTCTCTAATTCCAAGTGGTAACATCACCGGCCCGCATTACCTAGTTGGATAATGAAATATTTGCAAGCCAACAATTAGGACTCAAACTCTCTCATGTCACATAGATATCAACTGAAAACGAATTAATTTCAATGGGATTTGTTCAACAGAACTGAGTCAGTAGGTTAATCCTTCACAAGCTGCTAGGTGGTCAACAGGATGGAACATGCGTCATGGTGTCGTCATATATAAAGAATGCAATTTAGTATACTGTACTTGCAACCTGACATTTAATGCAATGACATAAATCACATCAACTACTTTAGTTGTTAAACTACATAAAGATACTTTGTGACATATCTTGTCATTTCCCCCTTGTAGACACAACACTGAAGACCAAACTATGTTCCTCTTGACATAAACAACTCATGTATACAATTTGTAGAGACAGCTTCTGATCCACTACAGTACACACATTCATTCATTCTTTCTTCCATCATCGTAAGGAAGAAATATTAAAATGATATTTACTAAAAACATAAAGCTAAGTGGATGAATTTGTCGGGCATCCCAGAATAAATTTCAGAGGGCAGTAGCAAAATAAATATCATTCCTTGTGGTAGAATCATTTTTTGCACATATAATTAGTAGACTTTTCCAATAAAATATTTTAAAATATTAACAAAATATTTCTACCACATTGTGACTTACCCTATCACTTCTGGGGCATGATAGTTATGGAACAGTAACCAGGAAGGTCACATTTTTAGAAGAAAAAAAATTCCATTAGAAGTGAAATTGATTACTGTATTTTTCAGAGTATAAGACCAGTATTGGGTTGCTACCTGGACTGCGCGGGGGCGCGTTCCGGTAGCGAAAATGGAGCTTCGCACATAGCTCTGGGCAGTGAAGGGCTAAAAAAATCTTTACTATCACATATGGCTTATTTTGTGGGTGCAGCTTGCCGGCCATGTGACCATGTGGGAGTGGCTTGATGGTCATGTGACCAGGGGGTGGCTTAAAGGTCATGTGACTGGCTTAAAGTTGGCCAACTTGACCTCACTCGCGTCAAGGGTTTGGGTTTGGGTGCCTAGCCCCTCCTCGCCTCCAAGAGATGCAATTTCCCTCTCTATTTACTATTACTGAACATCCAAAATATACTATTTAATTCTATGTATATACGCCATATGTGTACAAACATATTAGAGAGAGGTGCACAAAAATATACATTATCTACTATATAAACTGCATGTGTATGTACACACACATACACAAACACACAGAGCCAGCGAAGGGCTACCAAATTTTTTACTACCACATTGTGGGTGTGGCTTAAGCATTTTCTTTAACATCTTTCTGTGCAAATTGGGTGCTCTGGGTGGAGCTCCATTTTCGCTACCCCACTGCATCGTCCCCCCTCCATCCGGGCAGCAGCCCACCCCTGGCTCCAGGTGACCAGTAGGCCACATGTGCCCGAGTGAGATTTTGCTTCTGTGCATGCGCAGAAAACAAAATCTCACAAGGAGACACACGGGTGCATGAGATTTCAGCGATTTTGGTGATTTTTTGCTTCCGCGCATGCACAGTATGCACATCCCCTTGAGTGTGCACATCCCCTCCCCGAGAATTTTCTCCCTGCACATGCGCAGAAGCAAAATTTCACTCGGATGCAATGCACACCCGCCAGAGACACGGAATAGCGCACGGAGCACACCGGTAGCAGCAGGAGCTGGCAACCCTTCACTGTCTCAGACACGGCCCTTTTTTCTCCCTAAAAGAGGGCGGAATTGTCGGTGTGTCCTATACACTGAATGCAGACATTTTTGGCCTCTTGAAACCCTGCCCTTATGTCCCATTTTTGGGTTTGGAGGTCTGCAGAATTCCTGGGGGCTGAGGGAAGGCAAAAACATGTGTTTTTGCAAAAAATAAATAAATAAATAATGGGCAAAAAACACTGTGATTTTGCCTTCCCCCCAGCCTGCAGGAGCATTCTGCAGGTCTCTCAAACCCTCTGCACACCCCATTTTTTGCAAAAAATAACCCAGCTGAAAATGAGCTGTTTTGCAAAAAAAGGGGAGTGAAAATGGGTCATTTTTTGCAAAAAGGGAGCGTTTCTGCCATTTCCCAACCCCCAGGAACATACTGCAGGCATCCCAAACCCTCTGCATGCCATGTTTTTTGCAAAAACAGGTGAAAAATTGGTGAAAAACGGATCCGTTTTTGAAAGAAAAAAACCCACAATGCACACAGGGTTTGAGGGGCTTGCAGAGTCTCCTGGGGGCCAGGGAGAGCAAAAACTTTTTTTCCTTACTTACCTCTTTAAAATCTGGGAGTATTTTATTAAGCGGTACATCAATTTACCTACATGCTTGAAGTACAGATAGTCCTCTACTTGCAACCATTCATTTAGTGACCATTAGAAGTTGTAACGTACTGAAAAAAAGTTACTTGTAACTGGTACTGGACTTACAACCGTCATAAGGTCCTTACAGTCAAGTGATTAAAATTCAGGTGCTTGGCAATTTGTGTGTATTTACAATGGTTACAGCATCCCAGGGTCACATTTATGGCCTTCTTGGCAAGCAAAATCTATGGTAGAAGACCAAATTTTCCTAACAACCGTGTGTTTCACTTAATAACCATCGCAAAAAAAGGTTGTAAAACCAGGAGTGACAAATGCTTTGCTTAACAACAGAAATTCAGGTCACAATTGTCGTTGTAAGTCAATGACTACCTGTACGCACATGTTAAATCCAGATTAACTATAGCATTTGGACTTAAATACCGCTTCACCATGCTTTTACAGCCCTCTCTAAGCGGTTTTACAGAATCAGCGGTAGTCCAACCCTCTGCTCTGCTCTACAAGCAGATGCTTGACAAATGACTCATATTTATGACGGTTGCATTGTTCCAGGGACAGGTGGTTCACTCTGCAACCTTCTCACAAGCAAAGTCAACGGGGAAGCCAGAATTCACTTTAAAAAGCATGTTAGTAGTTTAAAAAATGCAGAGATTCGCCTAATGAATGTGACAAGATGAATTGTAAAATGGAGCAAAACTCACTTGACAAATTTCTCATATAGCAACATAAAATTTTATTAATTGGACTCTCCAAAGATTCAGGGTGACTTTGTGGTCTACTGTGGGCTCCACTGTGGTCGTAAGTTGAGGACTCCCTGAATACTTGACCTTTAGCTAACTAGAGAAACCAAGATTAACCACAAATTAGCCCCTAACAAACACACTTTGTGAACACAACTAAAATTGGCACAATAAATTTTGCTACCAAAGTTCAGAATAGCCAAAACGTAGAATTAACAGTTTCATGCTTAATTAACGCTTACACCCAGCAACCTCTCAGTTATTTGAAAGAAAATCTTACCCTAAATTTATTTGCAACAGAGCTTGTAAGCCACAAGTGGCTATTGTTCTTTTAATGTCTTATTTAGTAGTTAGTCTTTGACTTACAACAGTTTGTTTGTGACTGTTCAAAGACACAACAGCACTGAAAAAATTGACTTATGATCATTTTTCACACTTATGACCACTGCAGCAATAGCATTTAGCAATAGCATTTTAGACTTATAGACCGCTTCATAGTGCGTTTACAGCCCTCTCTAAGCAATTTAGTCAGCCTCTTTCCCCCAACAATCTGGGTCCTCATTTTACCCATCTCAGAAGGATGGAAGGCTGAGTCATCCTTCAGCCAGTGGTGAGATTTGAACTGCTGAACTACAGCTAGCAGTTAGATGAAGTACCCTGCAGTATTACACTCTAACCACTGGACCATCCCAGCATCCCCATGGCCATGTGATTTACATTTGGATGCTTGTCAGTTGGTTCATATTTATGACGATTATAATGTCCCGGGGTCAAGTGATCCCCTTCTGCGACCTTCAGGGAAGCAAAGCTAATGGGAAAGCCAGATTCACTTAACGACAGTGTTACTAATTTAGCAACTTCAGTGATTCACTTAACAAATAAGTGAAGGTAGTGTAGGGTTTCCTGCCTAAGCAGGGGTTTGGACTAGAAGACCACCAAGGTCCCTTCCAACAACTATTATTATTATTATTATTATTATTATTATTATTATTATTATTATTATCATTATTATCAACAACACAACACAGCAAATGAGATCACTATGCTGGATTTCGTATTTCATCACCAGTTGGGCGCTTCCCAAGCACCTAGGACTGCGTGATGTAGCAGCGAATTATGTGTGCTGATCCCAGTAAAGCATCATCATCATCATCATCATCATCATCATCATTATTATTATTATTATTATTATTATTATTATTTTAAATGTGGCAAGAATAGTCATAAAATGAGTCAAAACTCAATAAATTTACTTACTTAACAACATAAAGGTTGCGCTCATTTGTGGTCATAAGTTATAACTGTTGTCATAACACAAAATAAGGAGGAACTTTCTGACGGTGAGAGCGATCAACCAGTGGAACAGCTTGCCCGCAGAGGTGGTGAATGGTCCAACACTAGTGACCTTCAAGAAAAGACTGGACTGCTATTGGACTGGCGTCTCCTGCACCAGCAAGGGGTTGGACTAGATGACCTGCAAGGTCCCTTTCAACTCTAATCATAAATAGATTTAAAAAATTTAAAAAACAGCTGTTGAAATCAGTTGCTGATTTCTACATAAGGCTGATATGCAGATATCAGAAGCAATAGCACTTAGACTTAACTACCGCTTTACAGCCCTCTCTAAGCGATTTTACAGGGTCAGCCTATTGCCCCCAAACATTTTACCCACCTCAGAAGGATGGAAGGCTGAATCAGCCTTGAGCCTGGTGAGATTTGAACTGGTGAACTACAGCCAGCAATAGCAGTTTGCAGTACTGCACTCTAGCCACTGTGCCACCAAGGCTCAACTTGCCAGTTTAACAAATCCCTCCACTTAATGGCTGTCCTTCAAGAAAGAGTAGATTTCTAAAAATTGAGGACCTCTGTTTCCTTAACAAAACTTATCTTATTATTATCTTATTCCTGATATTGTCAAGTGTATCCTGAAATACAGGCAGTCCTCAGCTTACAATTACAATGGAGGCCAACATTTATGTTGCTAAGTGAGACCGTCGTTAAGTGGGGTTTTTACTGATTTTACAACATTTGTTGCTACTTAATTAATTTAACTAATCAATTAAATGGTTAATTGAATCATTGCAGTTGTTAATACACAGTTAAGTGGATCTGCCTTCCCCACTGTAACCGTCATAAATAAGAGTCAGTGGCCAAGCATCTGAATCTTGATCATGTGACCTTGGGGATGCTACAGTGGTCGTAAATGGTGAAAAATGGTCAAAGGTCACTTTTTTCAATATTGTTATAAGTTTGGTCACTAAATGATTGTTTGTAAATTGATCACTATCTATAGTCTGTTTTCCATTTATAATCAGGAAATCATATAATCTGGGATATTTGGGATATTTTTTTACCAATGGGGCTTGGAAACAGGGGTGGGTTTCCTCTTACCTTTTCTACTGGTGCTCTGCGTGCTCATCACAATGTTCCACTCACATGTGCACATCACAAATATGTTTTTGCTTCTCTGCATGCGCAGAGGGAAAATCTCCCTTTTGCACATGCTCAGAGAGTCGAAAATTGCCAAAAATTAGGCGGGGGGGGGGAAGATGGCAGCGTGCATGGACCAACAAAGACAGACCAGAGCGATTGCGCCAGAATTGCACAATGGGTGGGCCACTACCAGAGTAGTGCACTAGACAGCACCAGTAGGAACCCACCTCTGCTTGGAAAACTTAGAGCAAAGGTTCTCAACCTTCCTAATGCTGCAACTCCTTTTTTTAAAGGTTTATTTAGTTTTTCAAATACAATAAAAAGGAAAGAAATCTCATTATATATATGCAGATCATTGTCCGTTTCTATTTCAGTATACAAATGTTCAATTTTTAATTGATTAGATTCATCATTAAAAAGATGAATAGAAAAATAGATAACTAATATCTTACTAAATGTAAATATTATTTTGTCGTTATTTGAGTTTGTATAAGTCTTTTGACATTTCTATTCTGCATCCATTTGTACCATCTATCCCGTGGTTTGTGTGTTTCATCAAAGTTCCTGCCCCTAATGTCTTTTGTCATTTGGTCCATCTCCGCACACCCGTATACCCGCAACTCCTTAATACAGTTCCTTATGTTGTGGTGACCCCCCACCATAAGTCTAGCACCAATTCTCCCAACAGAGCTTTAAGTTGATTGACAGGAAGGTCACCCCCACTATAGACACCTGATTGGTCGGATTTAAAAATATGTTCCAAGGCACCAGAATAGAAGCTTTAGTTCCTACCACCATGGGGAGTTTGTCTTTTCCCATAGTCTTAGGCAACCACTGCGAAATGTTTGACCCCCCCCCCCCCAAAGGCGTCCCACCCCCCAGGTTCAGAACCACTGCCTTAGAGGGATGAAAGGTGGAGAGATCTTAAATTCTGAGTTCTCACTCCAGTGGAGCTTTTTCTTCCTTGACACCTTTGCAAAGTGTGTTTGTGTTGGACCCACAAAATCGCAACCCTGGCTTTGACCCAGCCTGGCAGGCCAACCCTGCTCCAGGGAGCATTTGTGCTCAGAGGGCCAAGTTAGGCCCTGGAGTAAAAGGAGAGAGCAGAGGTTCAAGGAGAGCCAGAGCCAGGGAGGGAAGGAGGGAAACCTCCTCCAGAGGACAAAGCAAGGCATAGGAAGGACCTCTACTCCCTTTTTTGCAGCTTACTTGGGAGTAGAGGCTTGGAAGGGAACCACTGACAGGAGGTGGCCCCAGGCTTTTGGACCCCAGCCAAGTCCACGTGCTCCCAGCAGAAAAACAACACTAAGCCATTCTAAACCAGGCTGCTGCTTTGGGAGTTTGCAGGGGTCTGCGGGGAGAGGCGACCCTCCAGTCAGCCCCAGGCAGCAGGGAAAGGGGTGACTGAGCCCCACATATCACATTTGGGCCCTGGCTCCCCCGCCCACTCGCGCCCCTGCCGGCCACTCTTCCCAGGATCTCAACTTCGCCTCTTCTCCAGGTGGCTAACAGGGTGCCAACTTTCCTCGCTTCCTGCCACCCCATCTCGCCCTTCCTCGGGAGGAGATGCCACCCACCCTCAACGGCGGGGGGTGTCCCGGCAGGATTCCCGCCCAAGTGGAGAGGGGGCTCGGATGTGTGACTTCCCCCCGCGGCAGCCCTGCAAGCAGCCCGTAATAACACATCCCGCGCTCTCTTGGGTTCGGAAGACTTACCCCGTGGACGGGATGCGGCGCCAGGCACAGGGCGACCAGCAACACGGGCGCTCTGCAAAAAAAAAAAAAAAGCAAAAAAAAAAAAGGAAGGGTGGGTCAAAATGTCACGCTTTCCTACGGGAGACGCCCCCCCCCCCTCCAATTGTCCTTTCCTCTGGATCTGCGCACTCACCCGGCGAACATGCTGCCTATCGCGCGCGCGCCGGAGAAGAGCGGCTGGGTCCCACGGCAGAGCTGGAGCGTCCCTTGTGCGACCAGACCCCGCGCCCCCCCGGGGAAGAAAGAAGGGAAGGGCCGGTCGTGGGGACGCGCGGGGCAGGACACGCGAAGAGCGGTCTCTCCGCCCTCGGGAAGCAGCAGGGGAGGCGGCTCCGCTGGGAGTCCGGCGATCGCTCCGCGCCCAAGCCGCGCGCGGCCGAGAGGCAGCTGGGGCGAGGGAGGGGGGCGAGGGCGGAGCCGCCGCCCTCCAAGCAGCCGCAGTGCCGCCTCGGCCTCTCCACCCAGCCCCACCCGCTTCCCCCCTCCCCACGTGCCTGTTTCCGGCTCCGTCCGTCCACACGTGCGTGCACCCGCAGGCTTTGGCTAGGCGGGTTTCCACCCCTTTAGGATTAAGAGGGGGGGGCTTTCCGCCCCCTTTTTCAGGTCGGGCTTAGGGGGCTTCTGGAGGTCTGAGAAACGAGCCTCCTTCCCCCCACCCCAGTTAAAAGAGTCGGCTGTCCCACCTGGGCTCTTGGCTAACTTTTGGCGCCTCCATCTCTAAGGGAGCTGCGCTTCTTGCGAACTAAATTGGTCGGGGAACAGGTGGTTGGTGGAGATTAATGGGCGAGGATGTGGAAATGCAAACATAATGGGAGGGGGGTCTTTTGAGCCTCAGGCATGCCCCCCCTCGTCAGCCTCTTACTTACTTATTGATTGATTGGTTTGTTTGTTTGTACTTATATTCGGACGGCTCACGGCCAAATACACATAAAATACAATGTACCCAGCCAAATACACAACGAATGTATTTTATGTATATTTGGCTGTGGAGGGGTGGGGGGCTCAGTCTTCAAACTCGGACCAGTCTTGCAAAAGCCAAAAAATTGCAAAGGCTGATTTTATTCAATGGCGCCTTGACGAGACTAATCCGGTTTTCTCAGAATATAGATTGAAGTTGTGTGGAAGCGAGCGAGACACAGGAAAACGGAGCGATTGAGAGCCAGCAGCCGTTGGGGGGGGCACCTTCACCGGCCCCGCATCCCCCACCTCCACCCCACTCTACGGCACTAGGTCCCCGCATTGTGAGGCTGCAAAACCCTGAAAAGTTCCCCCTGGGAAGACTTTTCTAGACTTTGCCCCAGACAGGATACATTTGCGAGTTTCGTTCTCTTATTCTGGAGTCTTTGTTGCGTGGGACGGCTAGAAAAGACCCCCAGCCACCACGCTGGTTGTAGGAAAGTTCTTGGTTGCGCATGAAATTGAGGGGAAGGGGGCTACTGAAGATGGGCAATAAATTCTGCCGCCGGTTTCCTTAAAGAACTCTTAACGAAATGCTAACTAAGGTTGTGGGAACCCAGCTGAAAAGGTTAAGAAAGCCACGGAAGGAAGGGGGGAATTGACCCGTTTCTCACCCGAGTAGAACTTTGCGCAATAAAATCAACTTTTATTCCTCCGGCAAGTTCTCGGAATCTCTTGCTGGTGCATCACATACTATCCCCTCCTCTGCTCAAAGGAACTAACCCGGGTTGAGTTTGCAGAACAGCTTAAAGCAGGGCTTGTTTTCCTGCAGTTCAAGCCACAAGGGCCGGAACGCCTCCGGGGTCCCCAAACTGCGCGTAAAACCTCCTCAATCTTCCCCAATTCAGCGCAGGAGCTCCCGGGCAGTTTAGCCCTGGCTAAACTAAGCAAGCAAGAGAGGATGGAGTTGGGGGAGAGAAAAGTTTTCTCCCCATTCTTTCTTTTTTCTTTCTTTCTTTTTTAAAGAAAGAACCAGCCCGGATTTCGGGGCTTTGGTGGCGCTGCAAAGCGCCTCAACTTCTGATTCAGCCGCAGGACTACAAGTCCTATCCGGCAGCGGTGAAGACAAGCCGGCCGGGAGGCGCATGAATCCGGGCCGAGGCCGGGCGGGAGACAAAGTAGTCCCCCGAGAGGAGGGGGCGCCGGGGGAGGGCCGCCACCGCGTCCCCGAGCGCAGGCGAGCTCCGAGCCGGGAGAGGCGGGGGCGGAGGCGGGCGTGGAGGCGGAGGCGGGCGCCCAGAGCCGCTTCGCCCGGCCCAGCCCTGCCCAGTCCTTGCCCACTTCATCCTCCTCTGCCTTTCCTTTTTCCCCCTTTTTTTGGGGGTGGGCGAAGGCTGGCTCGGCTCCGGCGCGGCTGCGGGGCTCGTGGAGGAGGAGGTGGAGAATGAAGCTGCTCCTCTTGCTGCTCGCCCTGGGACTCGGCGCTTGGGACGCCCAGGCTGCGGTGGGTGCTCGGATGCCCCCGGAGGGCAAAGCGGGGCAGCGGGCGGGCGGAGACCCCCAGGGAGAGCCGCCCGGGTGGGCTTGGCCGGGGCGGCGGCGGAGTGGGGGCACGAGGGGAAGCCTCCCGGGGGGCTGCCAAGGGACGCGCCGCAGACCCCGGGAAAGTTGGACAAAGTTTGGTTTTAAAAATAGGCTGCGGGTGCAAGGAAGGCTGGGAAAGGGGAGGGGGCGCAAGAACGAGTCGGAGGCTGCCTCGCGCCCCGGCGGGGTCCTAGCGAGGAAAAAAAGCCGGCGTGGAGGTGGGGGGAGAAGAAGGAGGCTGCGGAGAAGGCACATCCGTGGGTCCCAGTTTCGTAACGCGCGCGGATGAGAGAGTTGAGCGGCTTGCGGAGCCGGGAAGGGCAGGAGCCGCCAGAGAGAGAGAGAGACCTGAGGAGGGGGTCTGCCCTCCTCCCTGCCATAACTGGCTCCTTCAGGTGGTCGCATCAGGGCATACCTCCTCCTCTCTCGCCTCTCTTCTTCCGTCTCCCTCTGAGCCTTCTCGCCTTCTCTCAGACAAAGGCAGGGGTGGCTTTTGGTCTTAAAAGTCCATTTGGGGGGAAATTTATTCTCTCCCCGGGGCTTTTCTGGTAAGTGAAAGTGAAGGCGTGGGGTGGGGGGAGATGGCCCTGCCTTGCCGATCCAGCTAGTGGGGATGCCGGAGGAGGCAGCCTTTCTGAACTGAACCCTTTTCCTTTCCCGACAGTTTGGGGAGGGGGTCTTAAGGGAAGATCCACTTCCGTAAGATGGAGAGGTTGATCTTAAAAGTTCAGTCCTGAATTTCAAGATGTTCCTTTTCCTTTCCCACATGCTGTATGTATGGCTTTGTGCATGGATAGTGCATGTATAGGAGTGGGCGGGTGGCAGGACTGTGCGCGCCCCACAAAAATGTAGCATCGTCCCATTTTTATTTATTTATTTATTTTATTATTTGGATTTGTATGCCGCCCCGAGTTTTCGGAGAGGGGCGGCATACAAATCCAAATAATAAAATAAATAAATAAATAAAAATAAAATCTAAACTGGCTGCTGGAGGGAAAGTGCACATTTTGGAAGAGTTCATTTGGGGTTTCAAGAGGGAAGGGCCGGTGGGCGCTGAAACAAACTAAGGCACTTTTCTGTCCCCCTGCCCCTAATATGGATCTTAAATTGGCGGCCTCCTTCTTTCCCACTTTCTGATAGTTTTAATCAAAGTTAGACTTCTTGAGAGGTGGAAGGGGGAGTGAAATTGTAGGTTAGCAAATGTCTTTCCTCTGTTTATGACCCACTGATGACACTAACACCAGCGGATGTTAGTGCTGTGATGGCTTGGAAGGGTTATAAAATAATGTGTCCGCACGTTGGAGCCTACAAAATGTGGACTTCACCAGCTGTTTAATCTCTCCTCCCGTCCTCCTAGCTGTATATTTCCTCATCTCTCTTGCACAGAAATTGTCAAAATAGTTGTTTTCTCCTTGTACCTAGTTGTAATTTATTAACAGCCCCCCCTTGAACTAATAGGTATTATTAACTATTGCTCTTTCTCCTTTTAAGGTAGCATTTAATTGCCGTGGTCATTATGGAAAGCAGAATGGAGGGCTAGAATGCAGCCATGCATATTTGAAATCTCTTTGGTCCAATAGTGAACTCTTGTTTGTTATTTATTTTCAGGCATGAAAACTCAGCCAGACATTTGTCTTGCACCTTTCCCCTAAATATCTAATGACATGAATGGGAAATTCGTCATCTCATTTTATGGGCTACTTTGGGATATGTGTTTTTCTCTTAGTTTGGGACCACAGACTGAAATGTTTTTTTTAACAATGCTTAGTTACTCTCTTAACAAGTTTTGCTTTCCCACCTACCCACCCCATTCCCTGGGTAAGCCTTGTCATTTAAGGCAAATAATTTTATCCCATGTCTTGCATGTTACAAAAATAATGTATATTTGTTGGCTGTGAATAGGTGGAGGGAACCTCCATCCCAAAAAAACCCGAGTCCTATGAAAACAGGTGGGAATGAACTAATTTTAATTCTGTTCAAGCATAATTTATTTTAATGTTTGCTGGGATTTTACAGAAATTCCTTCGCTGAAGGATAACCAAAGTGTTGGCTGTCTTATTCCATAGTGCTCCATTCCCTTGCAAGGAGTTTCCATCTGGTGCGATAATTGACTTTATACATGTTAATTCAGACATCAACCTCGTTAAATTGAGCAGGCCTCTGATTTGTAATAAAAGTAATGTGCAGTTGCTGGCAAAGTACTCCATTCAGTTTGGCATCTGCTCTGGACTAAAATTCCCAGGGCTTGGAATGGGGTGTGGGTGGGGACCAAATTAATTTGTTCTTTGTATAACTCTCTACTCTGCATAATTTGAATGCATAATAAAAAGTGTCAATTCCTAGCATTAGAGAAAGGGAATCTATACCCCACTTGTGCTGTTTGTAACATCGGAGTTATTTTTTCTCCTTTTTCCCCCTGTGTTGGTTGATTTGTAACATTTGCTTTGGGTATCCCAAAACATGTTTAAGACAGCATGAACAAGTCATTCAGGTGCGGTCACCAATATATTTGAAATTAAAAACAAAATTGAGTGGAAATGTGAGACCTGGCGCAAACTTGGGCCACTAGGAAAGACCCACGCTTGAGTCCATTTGAAGTGAAAAGGTTACATTTACTAAAAGCCAAGTGGTTGCTGTAATGTGAAGCCAGAACGGAAGTTTCAGTGTGAAAATCACTGGGTTAAACTTCTCCCGTTCCCCAAGCCCCCCCCTTTCATTGTCTTTCTGTTATCCAATCACACTTAGCGAAGATGTTTTGCTAACGGTCTCTGTTGTGGCTGCATTCCATTCTCAGGACCAAGGCCTTCAGATGTCTCGGAGCAGCCCAACTCTCGCTTTCGGTTTCCCACGTCTTGCACCTTCTGCCTCTAAGATCCTCTCCCCAGCAATATATGGCAAACTGTCCTCTTAAGTGAAGCTGAGAGGTCAGCAAAGGATGGCAGCTCTGAGAGGAAAGATTGCCTGTAAGATTGAGGCACACAGCTGAGCATTTAGATTTATTTAGATTTATTATTAGCGAATGTTGGCTGGGGAATTCTGGGAGTTGAAGTCCAAATATCTTCAAGTTGCCAAGGTTGGGAAACAATGCCATAGAGAACAGCCTGACACCCCCCCCCCTTGACTCTGTGGCAGCCCCTCAAGTATTGGAATATTGCTATCATGTCACCCCTGGTCCTTCTCATCATCAGACTGGCCATGCTCAGTTCCTGCAACAGCATAAACCAGATCTCTTGATCTGAAAGATTTCTTTAGCAGTGTTGGTCATCTATAAAGGGGTCCCCAAATCCCAGAACCTGGTCCATGCAAACAAGTGAAGCCCCATCCACAGGATGCAGGCAGCACACAAAACCACACCCCCTCTGGTCCCAAAAACCTCCCCATGGTACCCAAAAGGTTGGAGGCTGCTGCTCCATAAGATAGAGAAGAAGGGAAGAAGCTATTTTTCCCAGGCTGCTTTTCTCCTACAAGCAGTAATGGGCAGCCAAAATTTTTACTGCCACACTGTGGGTGTGGCTCACTTTGTGGGTGTGGCTTAATGGTCACGTGACTGAGTAGGAGTGGCTTGCCAGCCATGTAACCAGGTGGGAGTGGCTTGAACGATCATCATTGTTCAAGTGAACTGTTAAGTCCTTGACTTACAACCTTACCAGTGTCACTCACTGGGGTGACAATTTGCTTTCCTTCCTGGGTCGCCCCTCACCCTCCTCAGGCTGGTAGCTGGGTGAATGGGTGTTCTACCCCATCCTGCCTGCTGCCCACCCCTGCCTACAAGGCTTGGCTTTCTCCTCAAGGTGCCTTTCTTGGCTGTTTCCAACTTCTGCTGCTCAAGGCAACCCGGGGGGGGGGGGGATCCAGATAGTCACTGACTTACAACTGTTCCTTTAGTGAACGTTCAAAGTTATAACAGCACTGTTATGACCGTTAAGCCACATCCCCTTGGTCATGCGATTTATGTTTGGATGCTTAATCACTGACTCACACTTATGACGACTGCAGTGTTCCCCCTTTGCAATCTTCTGAGAAGCAAAGTCCATGGGGAAATGAGGTTTACTTAACCATGTTGCTAACTTAACCACCGCAGTGATTCCAGTTAACCAATGTGGGGTGAGAAATTGTAAAACGGAGCAAAACTCACTTAAAGCAATTGCTCACTTAGAAATTTTGGGCTCAATTGAGGTCAGAGGTTGAGGACTACCTACACACACAAGCAAAAGAGCTGAAATATTCGCTGACTTGTGATAACTCCACAGACACCTGTCTATTTTATTTTCTTGCATTTTCGGATGCCTGTCTGGGTTTTTTTTTACTATGATGCAAAGGCTCTGATGGATGCCTGCAAACATTGTAAATAACTATTGCGCTTTATTTTCTGTGGGAATATCAGTCCCACTCTCTTGGCATTCCAGAGGATCATAAATCTCTTACCCTTGAGCCTATTGGGGTCTACTTAAGTGTAGGTTCCACCCCATTCGAGCCCCCCTGGATTTGTCGAAAGCCACTCAGGGTGAGCTGTTCAAAGGCCAGGTGTGCCCCCCAAAAGTTGGATGCTTCTGCTGTAGGTTATGACTTTCATTCCCCTTCAGGCTATGATAGTCCGAGTAGGGGTTGGATTCCAGGCTGCACCTCTCCCCGTTCCAAAGAGGTCTGTAAGGGGCGTGCATAAACCTTACTGTGCCTGCCGTCCCTGTCCTACTGTCTTTTTTTATAGTTACTTTTTACTTACGTTTACACAAACTACTGCTATCCTATAGATGTTTGACAAATAAATACATAAATAAAATAAAATATAGAAATAGCATTAGCATTTAGACTTATATACTGCTTCACAATGCTTTACAACCCTCTCTAAGCGGTTTACAGAGAGTCAGCCTCTTGCCCCCAACAATCTGGGTCCCCATTTGACCCACCTTGGAAGGATGGAAGGCTGAGTCAACCTTGAGCCTATTGAGATTCAGTCTGCCAAACTGAAGGTAGCAAAAGGAGATCACATGGCTCCGGGATCCTGCAGCCATGTCATAAATATAAATCAGTTGCCAAACATCTGAATTTTGATCGTGTGGCCGTGGGGGAGGCTGCAACAGTTGTGAGTTTGAAAAACCATCCTACGTCGGTTTTTTATGCGGTTGTAACTTCAAACAATCACTAAGTGAACTATTGTAAGTCGAAAACTGCCTGTATAATAATAAACAAGAAAGCAAGACTAGAAATGAAAGGGGTGGGGGGAGAACAAGAGTAGATGAATTCGATAGATTCCATCAACATCTAACATCCAGCAAGAGCTTTCAGCCATTCCAGGCTCATGGCTAAGAGATTTATGATCCTCTGGAATGCCAACAGAGTGGGATGATATTCCCATGGAAAATAAAGCACAATAGTTATTTACAATGTTTTTGTCCTTCTTTTGCTTTGAGTGTAGATTTGCAGGCACCCATCAGAGCCTTTGCACCATTGTAAAAAAACCACACCAGACGGGCATCTGAAAATGCAAGAAAATAAAATCGACAGGTGTCTGCGGAGTTATCACAAGTCAGAACTCCAGTTGCCAAAGACAAAAATTGGAAAGGAATCTTTGGGGAGAGATGTACAAACAAGACTTAAGGGTTTAGGTCTATGACGGCAAACCTATGGCATGTGTGCCAGGGGTGGCACACAGAGCCCTCTGTGTGGGCATATGTACCACTGCCAGCTGCACATCTGGGTTCTGTCGTGTGCAGGCATGCTAGCCAGCTGGTCTTCGTGCATGTGCACAACAGAACCCAGAAGTACAACTAGCGACAGAGCGCATGCACACACAGCCAGCCGCTCTCTTCCAGATTCCACCACACCCATGCGCGAAGAGAAGCTAGCCAGCCACATGTGCATGACAGAACCCAGATGAGAATGGCAGCTGGCTGTCACACATGCTTGCTACAGAATCCGGAAGTGCAGCCTTCTAGATAACCTTAGAACGAGAATTTGTTTTTTGTACTAAGTTCTTTTTAGGAAAGAATCTCTCCTAAAGAAAATAATCAATTCCTTTGCATTAGATAAAGCAATGCAGATCTCTGGGCTTCTTTCCTAAATCTTCAGCTTTGGAGTTTGGCATGATTTTCAGTGCCAGTGATCCGAGAGGCATCTAAAGTTTGTGGATGAAGACTTCTCTGTAGCTTAGCAACCCTTCTGGTGTGGACTTCAACCTAGCTGGCTGGAGAATTCTGGGAGTTGAAGTCCACATACCTTAGTTGTGGTCAAGCTTGAAAAACATTATTGTAAAGCATTATGGATTGCATTCCATCCAGTGATGGGCTCCTACAGGTACAGTCAGGTGCGTAGAACCGGTAGAAAAATTTTGGCATGTGCGAAAGCAAAAAATATATTATTATTATTATTATTATTATTATTATTATTATTATTATTATTATTATTATTTGTTAGATTTGTATGCCGCCCCTCTCCATGGACTCCGTAGACTCCGTAGACTTAGATTGCCAAAATCTCACTCTCGTGCACATTCCCTTGCAAGATTTTGCTTTTTGCGCCTGCGCAGAAGCAAAAACATGCTAGGATGCGGGTCCATGCACACAAGCTAACTGAAGCTGTGCATGCAGCACAGCCATTGCTACCAGTGCGCCGTCCTGTACTGTACCGGTAGCAACTGGCCGTAAGTGGAAACGGTTATAATTCACTTTTTTCAGTGCCATAACTTTGAATGGTTACTGAATGGCTGTAAGTCAAGGACTACCCAAATATTTCTTCTACAATTCTGGGCATAATTTATTTCTGGGTATAATCCGAAGAATAATTCCTAATGCTCCAGGATATCTTAGCTTCTTTCCAGGCTGCTGTCACGCTGCAATTCCATGGAAGAGCTCTTTTAGGTGTTTTCAATGTAAAAGGTCAAAGGTCAAAGATTTTTAATTTATTTTTTTTAAAAAGCTGGTGGCCTCAGGTTATCCTTAAAGATGAAAATCTCCGTTCTGCAAATCAAGACTGTCAATTCCTTGTGATGTTTGGCAAGAATCTTAATTGAGGTATTTTTATTTCGTAGATAATGGACATTCCAATAGCTGCCTGTCAATTCTTTCTGATGTTTGGCAAGAAGCTGAATTGAGGTGTGTGTTTTTTTAACACAGAGAAAGGGACATTCCAGCAGCTGTCACTACAGGTTTTCACTGGAATCCTGTAACTGTAAATTGTACAATTCATAGCCCAGTAACACTGGAACAAAAATGCGATTTTTGACAGTATTTTTGACTCAAGCAATAGAAATTTGGTGCACTTATTATTTTTAAAAGTTTAGATCCATAGCCATGACTAAAAATTGGCTCTTGGCGGTTCAAGGGGTACTTTGGGTTGACTAACTGGACTTTCTATCCCGGGTCAAAAGTAGGACGTGAGAAAAAGAAATGCACAATTATCATCTATAGCTTTTATTTTTACCCTTTCTGTAAGAAAAAAATTCCCTCTTGAATTGGGAGGTGATGTAACTGATGTGGAAAAAATTGCAGGAGGCCGATCTCTTGAGGCAAAGTTTCCAGCTTATTCTCTGGCCATAAAACAGAATGGTGTTTTCAGCCAAGCACTTAAGATAGCAACTGAGCTAAAACCGTGCCAACTTCGGGGGTACAGGGAAAAAAAGGCACGGATCATGCCAAGCTTGCTAATCTCGACGTTTTTGTCCTTTGTGGGTTTTAGCTTTCGCACCAGGTTTAGCAGCATTCTGGCCCATAAATAGCAGTGGGGTTCCTTCTGGTACCTTGCACATCCTTGGTCAAAGGTGTGATAGTGCTGAGGTCTATCTAGGCTGTCATTATGCCAGGCAGACAAAGGGATGGTTTTAAAAAACAAAGTGGAGTTGATTGTAAGCTTGCCATGTTTTGTGGGACTGTAAATATATTGCTGGGGTGGAGAAAATCAAACCAGTTTAAGAATCTGGTAGCTCCCTAGGATACTTCTTGAATTTAGTTTCTTGGTTTGAATGGCCAAATGGGCTCTTTGCTTTGCTGATGTGTATTACAGGTAGTTCTCATTTAGTGACTTCCTTATTTAGCAACTGTTTGCAGTTATGGCAATGATGAAAGAGTAACTTTATGAATAATTATTGCAATTATGACTTTGCGGGTTTGTAAAGCAAAGGAAAGCTGATCATTATATTTTAACAATCATTGATTTAACAATCAAGTTGTCAGTCCCAACTATGATAATTCAACAATGGCTACCAGTATGCACTTCTCAGTGTACCCCTTACAATTTCTCTATACTTTTTTTGTCTTGATATTGCTCCCAATAATGGGTTTACACATTGTAATAACTCATAGTAGAGTATAGTTCAATAAGGTTTACTTCATTGTAGTTCAGCATCTTATGAATTCAGATATTGCATTAACAACAACAGCAACAGCAACAGAGTTGGAAGGGACCTTGGAGGTTTTCTAGTCCAACGCCCTGCTTAGGGAGGAAATCATATACCACTTCAGACAAATGGTTATCCAACATTTTCTAAATGCTTCAGTGTGAATGTTGGAGCACTCACAACTTCTGGAGGCAAGCTGTTCCACAGATTAAGCGTTCTAATTGTCAGGAAATATCTCAGTGCTAAGTTGCTTCTCCCCTTGTTTAGTTTTCACCCATTGCTTCTTGTTTTACCCTCAGGTGCTTTGAGAGAATAGCTTGACTCCTTCTTTGTGGCAGCCCCTGAGATATTAGAACACTGTTATCATGTCTTCCCTAGTCCTTCTTTTCATTAAACTAGACAAACCCAGTTCCTGCAACCGTTCTTCATATGTTTTAGCCCCCAGCCCCCTAATTATCTTTATTGCTCTTCTCTGCACTCTTTCTAGAGTCTTTTTTTACATTGTGGTGACCAAAACGGAATGTAGTATTCCAGGTATGGCCTTATCAAGGCATTATATAATGGTATTAACACCACATAATCTCGAATCTATCCCTCTGTTAAAACAGTCTAGAATTGTGTTGGCTTTTTTGACAGCTGCTGCACACTGTTGGCTCATATTTAAATGGTTGTCCACTAAGACTCCGATCCCTTTCACAGTTACTACTGTTGAGCAAAGTACCACATATACTGTACCTGTGTACAGTGGTACCTCTACTTAATTCGTTCTGTGAGCATGTTCTAAAGTAGAAAAGTTTGTAAGAAGCAGCCATTTTTCCATAGGAATCCATGTAAAAGCAAATACTGCATGTGATTGGGGAAACCACAGGGAAGGTGGAGGCCCTGTTTCCTCCCAGGAGATTCCTAGAGAGGCTTCACGGAGGCTTCTCCCTGACTTTTCTGGTTACAGTTTCGGATGCTTGGGTTTGTAAGTGGAAAATGGTTATTGAGAAGAGGCAAAAAAATCTTGAACACCCGGTTCTTATCTAGAAAAGTTCGTAAGTAGAGGCGTTTGTAGGTAGAGGTACCACTGTATTTGGTTTTTGTTGCCTAAATGTAGAACCTTACTTATTCAGTTGTGTCTTTTCACTTAGCCACATCCAAGTCAAAAAATCTGACTTACAATAGTTCATTTAGTGACTATTCAAACGTGCAACAACAGTGAAAAAATGTGACATAACAATTTTCACATTTACAACCTTGACTAGTGATTCATAATATTTATGATAGCTGCAGCATCAGCTTTTGCAACTTTCTGACAAGCAAAGTCAATGGGAAACACTTGTACATTTAATAACCATGTTATGAATTTAACAACTGCTATGATTCACTTACCTGTGGCTAGAAAGATGGTAAAATGGGGCAAAACTCACTTAACACAAAATTTAGCCTCAATTATGGTTGTAAATTGAGGAGTATCTGTAGTCTAATCAGTAAATCCAAAGTCAAGAATTCTTTTTTTTTTACATGAATGCAAAAGTTCAGAAGTGGTTTCCAAGTAGAAACCAAGCTGATCTCTAATCATTAAAGTACTATAATCATTTTTGCCATCTCTGCTAGCTCCATCACTTTTCACTACCTGGTCATAATTGAAGATGAATTCTTTGATTCAAGAATAGAATTTTGGATGATCTTCGCAGATGGTCTCCATTTTAAGGAAATGTGGATGCTGTTCTTCACACTTCCTGCTGAGCTGTGGTTTGTGGAATAAGCCACAATGGCTAGGTTCACATAAATCTTAATCCATAGCCTATAATTACAAACCATGGTGGTCAAATTCACAGGGTGCAGTGAACCATGAAGGGATTCATTACATGCTGGCTTTCTCCAAACGAGATCTTTAATTTTAAATTGGAAGCGGATCATATTATTCTTTGAATAGAGAACTCTCCTTTGCAAAGTGGGAAGACACGTCATCTCTGGTTGCTTAGAAGTGAAATATGCTTTTATGTTGTCTTTGTATTTCTGTCATACTTGTGAATTTGTACAGTAGTCTACAACTTACAACCACAATTGAGCCAAAAAAAAAAATATTTTGCTAAGTGAGACATTTGTTAAGTGACTTTCTTGCTATAGTTGTTAAGAGAATCACTGCAAGCTGTTACGTTATTAACCAGGTTGTTAAGTGAATCTTAACAACCTGGCTTCCCCCTTGACTTGGCTTGTCAGAAGGGTGCAAAAGGGGATCACATGACCTCGGGACACTACAGCTGTCATTAATACGAATCAGTTCCCAAATGTCTGAATTTTGATCCTTGTTGGGAATCTGCAATGGTCATAGGTATGAAAAATGGTCCTAGGAAGGTGTGGGCAGCAGGCAGAACAGGATGGAATGCAGTTCCACTGGAGGAAATGAAGGTGAGTGCGCAGCTCCAGCTGATCAGCAGCTGTCACTTTCTGGATTACTAGTCTGGGCTCCACTCTCCCTTTCCCCCCCCCCGCTACTGTGTCTGTGCTCCTGGCTTTTCTCCTCTTTCCTCCTTCCTGACCTCAGATGAGCTTCCCTCTCTCCTGCCCGGCTCCCCTCCAGCCTCCTGCTGCCACCTCCCACCTGAGGTGCAAGCAGAAGACGTGGGTGGAAGCTGCGCTGGCAGCATTTATGCTTCTGGCAGCACCTGTTCGCCCAGCTACCCAGCCTGAGGTAGGGGGGGGGTGACCCAGGAAGGAGAGCATGGGAAACACGAAGCAAATTGTCACCCCAGCGAGCGACACTGGTGAGGTTGTAAGTTGAGGATTTAGATGATGATCATTCTCCCATCTGATCACAGGGCCAGCAAGCCACTCCTACCCAGTCCCATGACAATTAAGCCACACCCATAAAATAAGCCACACCCAAAGTGTGGCAGTAAAAATTTTGGCTGCCCATTACTGGTCCTAGGTCACTTTTTCAGTGCTGTTGTAACTTTGGATGGTCACTAAATCAGACGAGAGTTGCTGCTCCTGCCACCAGCAGTGTCTTGCGCACGCACCTTCACATCTCTGGCATGCACATGTTTATGTCTGAGCGAGATTTTGCTTCTGCACATGCGCAGAAGTAAAAAATCACCGAAATCTCTCTTGCGTGCGTGTCCCCTCATGAGATTTTGCTTCCTGCACATGTGCAGAAATAAAATCTTGTTCAGATGCACTCACAGCTCAACGTTCGCTACCAGTGTGGCATCCTGATCTGTCCCGGTGGCAACCTGCTACTAAATGAATTGTTGTAAGTTGGATCAGGGGTCTCCAACCTTGGCAACTTTAAGACTTGTGGACTTCAACACCCAGAGTTCCTCAGCCCCAGTTTTGCTAACTGAGGAACTCTGGGAGTTGAAGTACACAAGTCTTAACGTTGCCAAGGTTGGAGACCTCTGACCTAGAGTTCATTTCTGATTCTTTAAATTTTGTTTAGAAACATAGAAACATAGAAGGTAGGTGGCAGTCCATCTAGTCTGCCCTTATACTATTTCCTGTATTTTATCTTAGGATGGATCTATGTTTATCCCAGGCATGTTTAAATTCAGTTACTGTGGATTTTACCAACCATGTCTGCTGGAAGTTTGTTCCAAGCATCTACGTCTCTTTCAATCAAATAATATTTTCTCATGTTGCTTCTGATCTTTCCCCCCAACTAACCTCAGATTGTGCCCCCTTGTTCTTCTGTTCACTTTCCCATTAAAAACACTTCCCTCCTGAACCTTATTAAGGATAATATTAACATATTAACATATTTATATTCAATATTAACATATTTAAATGTTTCAATCTTGTCCCCCCTTTCCCTTCTGTCCTCCAGACTATATAGATTGAGTTCATGAAGTCTTTCCTGATAAGTTTCATGCTTAAGACATTCCACCATTTTTGTAGCCCGTCTTTGGATCCGTTCAATTTTATCAATATCCTTTTGTAGGTGAGGTCTCCAGAACTGAACACAGTACTCCCAAATGTGGTCTCACCAGCACTCTATACAGCTCTATTTAGAATGTAGTTGTAATTAGAATTGGCCTCCAATAGCTTGGCTACTCTTTCTATAGCTCATAACCTTTGACTATACAAGCCATGCAGCCCTGAACATCTGGAAGGAGCAACTTGCCTGCCCTCCTAAGTCTTAAAAACAAATATAGATGTTTTAGCTGAGGCTGACTTATCAACACACATGCCTCCCATTTTCTTGCTGAGGGTTGAATGTGTGAACAATTTCGATTGACAATAATTCCCCAGGATAAATGAACTGATGAATGAAACGCCTGTGGCCTTTGAGTTGGTGTGCTTAACTACACAGATTGCTTTAAATATTAAACTTACCACCATGCACAGTTGTCATTCTTGAGAAGTAAATATATTTATCTATCTTGAGCATGTGTTCTCAACCACAATGGGTCAGAGAATGGGCTGTGTGCCATATGCTTTTTGATGTCATTAAATGACAGATTACACTAATCAGGCTATGTTGATATGTTTGATTTCTTTAAAAAATAAACCCTGCAGAAAATGACAGCCTTTAACAATTATGAAACGCCTTTGGTTTAAACACTGGAATGTTTATATCTTAAGTGAACCTTAATTAATTTGATTTCAGTGTTGGTAATGAAACTAACTGCTATTTATCTATTTGGTCATGCCTGCAAATACAGTGGCTTGGAATGCAACACTGCACATGGGTATTCTCAAAGAAAATATGAAGTGCTGTGAATATTTCAGCTTCTTCTTTTTTAAGTCTCTGGAATAGTGCACAACTCCTGGCAAATGTATAGGCCTTGTTTTCTTGGCAGGGAATATTTGCTTGGTCAACTACTGAGATGTTTTCTCCAACTCCTCAATCTAGTTTACAGCCCTGTGATTTCCATCCAAATACTGTATATTAACCAGATCCAACCTGGCTTAGCTTTTTTGAAATTAGCTAACATTGATTGGTTGATGCCAGCAGCTGCCGTTGTTGTTTGCATTTGAGACTGCTGCCAGTTAGAAGGCTGTCAACTCAAAACTTCAACTTCCAATTGGGAAAAATAGAAGTTTTCTGTTAATTTCCTTACTGATTCAAAGAAAGATTGCTAGCCTTTGGGTGCAAAAGTATTTAAAAGCAGGAAAATGCTACCATTTGGACTTGAGGTGCCTTACTGTCCACTTGAAATAAATGTTGCTTATACTGTGAGAAAGTTCAAATCTGCCAAACCTAGAAACTCACATCAATCAGCAAATAAATATGGAAGGGTTATTTAAGGTTTGTTTAAAAGAACAATTGTGCTTATTAGGAGTGAGTGAAACTGGTAGCATACCTATGGTGATCTTAACAGCCATAGGATATATTTACTCCAATTTGAAAAGCATAATAGAGAAATAAAGATAAGGGGTATTAAGGGCTTTGTGTCCACTAACTTAAATGTGTAGAAGTAACTGGATAGAAATGCCACCTGTTTTAAAGACAGGCAGGAACTGGAGATTGGTAGCTTACCTTTAAACCAAGTTATCTAATCTGGTGTTGTTCTGGCTGGCTGGTGGATTCTAGGAATCTGGAGATTCTGAGTCATGGTTGTCCCAAAGGTACTTTTTCAAGAGGCAAGTGGACTTTTTTTCTTTGAAGACATTTTGCTTCTTAATCTAAGAAGCTTCAGAACTTTTGACACATTAACGGAGTTGGAAGGCTATCTAGTCCAACCCCCCTGCTGAAGCAGGAGACTCTACATCTGCCTCTACCTAGGCTCAAACTCACAACCTCCTGATTGTAAGACAAAAGCTCCACCTCTAGACCACAGCAACTGAAGAAGCTTCTTGGATGAGAAGCAAAATGTCTTCAAGGGGAAACAAAGAAAGCCCACTTGCCTCTCGAAAAAGCTCTTTTGAGACAACAGATGGACTTGGTTTGTTCAAAAGTGTTTGTCTTTTTTTTTTAATTACAAAAAAACCCTTTTAAAAAACTCTGATTTAATCTAACCTCTATCTGGTTTTAAAAGTGGATCTTGAATAGAGCTCCACTGATGAGACCTATTCAATAAGTTTGAACCCCTGACATAGCTATTCATCCTCAAAGCACCCAAATCCCGCAACCACATTAATGTAGCGCTTTGCTGGAAGATTTGTTACTCCTTGTAACCTTGAACGTAGTGATTGTATATTGGAGGACTTTTTGCGGGCCGATTTTCAGTGTATATGTGTGTGTAGTATCTTCTTCCATGCATGTGTTTATGGAATAAGGATTTTCAAGCACACATATAAGCAGAATGTTTGCAAAGTTGTACAATGTGTTTTTGTGTTCAGCAGGCTTGGCATTCAGTAAGAAGACCTGTTTTAAGAGTAAGTGCATGAACATCTGTTTTGTTTTAAGAGGAAGTAGCGTTTTGGGAGAAAAAATAGACAGAAATGAAGAAACGAAGTTGCTTTTGTGTGTAATTATTCTCAACCAGTTGACAGAGCCTGCTGTTTTCTTTTCAATTACTAATCTCTTGTGGGATTTGTAGAACATTTATATAAAGGGCAAGACACACATAAAAGCAAATGGGATGTCTCATATATTGAGGGTTGATATATGTGTTGAGGTCAGTATAAGACTCTAACCTGGTTCATCTTAATTGTCTTTTTTATTTCTCATGAGACAAGAATAGAACTCGGTGTCTTCACACAGTTATGTTTGTAGAAGATCCGTTCTTGATATGCCCAGCTAGAAAGATGCTTGGGCTGCAAAAGTTATGGGAAGCTGAGATCATAGAGCCAAAGTCCCCAAGCCTCAGTTTAACCTGCACCAGATTGGTCAACTGCAAGGAATAATGGGTAATGTATTCTGGACCCTTATAGATTCAAGGGGCTTGTAGATTCTTGAATCCTGTCAAACCTCTAAGATGTGGTTTGCTCAATGGGCTGCTTTCTAACACAATCATAGCTTCCGAATATGGGCTAAGAGCTCTTTTCATTTATTTAGATTACCGGTACATATGCAACAGTAAGCCAGGATGCTACATGAAAGTCCTCTATTGTTAAAGAACAGGCTGCATAATTCCATAAGCCATGAAACAAAGGCAGATGTACCACAGTCAATACTAAATTGGTATTTGAAATGTTACCGAGAGCAGGAGTCTCCAACCTTGGCAACTTTGTGACTTGTGGACTTCAACTCCCAGAATTTCTCAGCCAGCATACACTGGCCAACTGATTTTCCTGTTCTGGCTCCGCCGCATGTGTTAAGTACAGTTGATGTTGACCAGTAACCAGAAGACTGGCTGGCCGGTGCGCATGCGTGTACCAGAAACCCAGAAGAGGAATGTCCAACATTGTGCGTGCCAGACGACATGGCTCCGCAAGCAACTTTGGGCTTGTGTTCCATATGTTTGTTATCATGGGCTTAGCTTGAGCAAGGATAACAAACAGCACTTTCAACTCAAGCTCAGTGCACATGGGGATCCCCAAGCAGTGAGGGTTTCTTTCTTTCTCCCTTGAAGGCCTCCCTGCACCCCTTATGGGCCTAGCAAGCCTCCCTACAGGCTCCTGGGTGCCAAAATAGCAATAGCATTTAGACTTATAGACCGCTTCCTAGTGCTTTTACATCCCTCTCTAAGCAGTTTACAGACTCAGCCTCTGGCCCCCAACAATCAGGGTCCTCATTTGACCCATCTTGAAAGGATGGAAGGCTGAGTCAACCTTGAACCGGTGGTGAGATTTGAACTGCTGAAGTACAGCTAGCAGTTAACTGAAGAGGCCTGCCATGTTGCACTCTAACCACTGGGTGCGAGGGGGACCCTGGAAGCAGGGGTGGGTTGTAATTTACCTTGCTGCTGGTTCGCTTCCTCCCATGCCACGTAGCAAAAAAAACAGCCCAAAAAAAGAAATGGCGACTGCATGTCCAGGGCCAGAACACTGCTTCTGCGCATGCTCAAAAGGAAAAAATAAATATTTTTTTTAAAAAAAATTAAAAAGATGGCAGCACCCAACGAACGGCACCAACTGTTCCAGTTCGGTGATGTCATCATGACGTCACCAGCGGGTCGCTACCGGTTTGGGCAAACCAGTCCAAACCAGGAAGAATCCACCCCTGCCTGTAATTGGAACAAATACAAGACTTACAGTCATAATTGGGCCCAACATTTCTGTTGCAAAATGAGACAGTTGTTCAGTGAGTTTTGCCCCACTCTATGCCCTTTCTTGCCTCTGTTGTTAGGTAAATCACTGCAGTTGTTAAGCTAGTAATGTGGTTGCTAAATGAATCTGGCTCCCTCGTTGACTCTGCTTCTCAGAAAGCTGCAAAAGCAGAGGTGGGCTACTAAGGTGGAGCAGTGATGTGTGCTCGCCCCCATGGCTCTGAATGCTAGCGGAGTCCAGCGCAGTTCTGCTACTGCACCTGGGCAGGTAGTGAAATCATGCATGGACTTGCAGGTGTGCCATGAGTGCACCTGCATCTCCGTGGGCGATTTCGCTCCCTGCCCAGGTGCAGTAGCATAATTGTGCTGGACTCCGCTAGCATTCAGAGCCACGGGGGCGAGCACACGTCACCATTCCACTTTAGTAGCTCACCTCTGCGCAAAAGTCACATGACCCCAGGACAATGCAACTGTCATAAATATGAACCGGTTGCCAAGCATCCAAATTTTGATCACGTGACCATGGAAATGTTGCAATGGCTATAAGTCAGTGGTGGGATTCGGATTTTTTTTACTACCGGTTCTATGGGTGTGGCTTGGTGGGCGTGGCAGAGGAAGGATACTGCAAAATCCCCATTTCCTCCCAATCAACTAGGACTCAGGAGGCATAGAATAGATGGGGAAGGGGTCAGTCAGAGGTGGTATTTACCGGTCCTCCGAACTGCTCAAAATGTCCGCTACTGGTTCTCCAGAACTGGTCAGAATCTGCTGAATCCCACCTCAGGCATAAGTGTGAAAAACAATCACAAGTTTTTTTTCCAGTGCCATTGTGAGATCGAATGCTCATCAAATGAATGGTCATATGTCAAGGGCTAACTGTAAAACTATGAACACGTTAAGTGCAGGATTCCAGATTCTGGGAGAGATCCCGCTCTGGCATGATCTACATGAGGAAAGGGGGAAAGCCTCTCCTTGGAAGATGGCGTAGGACAGGGCGTAGAGCAGTGCAGCATCTGCAGTGGGCACGTAGTCTCCTATTTTATCTCCAGGGCTCTGAGAATGCCAAGGCAAAGAAGACCTTCCAGAACACTCTTCATTCCTTGCAGGTGGGCTGATGTAGGATGGTGGTGGTTAGATGGTTGAGAGCCTGAAATTTGCACTGGGAAGGGAAATCTGCAGGCTGCATCTTGCAAGGGTATGACTTTTGAAAAGGGAGGCGAAAAGCGAGACATTCTTCCACCCTCCCTGCACAGCGAGTGTGTGTGTGAGTGCACTGAACACAACTGTATTCCATATTCTCTTAGGCTACATCGGTCTTAAAAGTATTCTAATTATTTCATAGCTCTGGGCTGTCTTTTGCATAGTGGGTGTTGTTTGATCTTTGCCAGCGCATTCGGGTGTCTAGTGCAGCCTTTCTGGTTTTGCAGACTGGTGGGGGAGAGGAAATGGTTCTGTGTGAGTGGCAGGCAGGTGTGCGCGCACAGCTTTACTTGTATGAGCGCCAACACTCATACACGCCCATGAAGCTCCACACCCATGCACAAGTGCCTACCACTTGTTCAAATGAAGCTGTGTGCATGGGCTCACCTGACACTTACACGGCCCGGTTCTGAATGGACCACAGTCCAGTTACCAGGTTACGAAGACCCCTTGTTTAGTGCAGGGAAGTATTGGGTTTCTACCTGGATGCAAGGGGGGAGGGGACGACATTCCGATAGCAAAAATGGAGCTGTGCACACAGTTCTGAGTAACCAACGTGCGTGTGTGCACATCCAAATGAGATTTTGCTTCTGTGCATGAGCAGGAAGCAAAATCTCATGAGGGGACATACGGGAATGTGAGATTTTGCTTCCACGCATGCATGGAAGCAAAAAACCCACTGAAATCTCAAGAATGTGCGCATCCCCTCATGAGATTTTATTCCTTGCGCAAGCGCAGAAACAAAAACTTGCTCAGGAGCACCCAAGACACAGAGCAGCATGCACAATGCACCAGTAGCAGCAGGACTCAGCAACCTTTCACTGGTGCAGAGGTCTCCAACCTTGGCAACTTTAAGACTTGTGGACTTCAACTCCCAGAGTTCCTCAATCAGTTTTAAAGTTTTGTTGGCTTAGGAATATTGGGAATTGAAGTCCACAAGTCTTAAATTTGGCAAGGTTGGAGACCCTAACATATTCAAAGGTCCTTCCCCACTTTGGTTTCCTGAGCATGAGGTCAAAATGGGGTGAAAACCCCCTTCCTGATCCATCCTCAAAGCTTGTCTTTTGTTGCAAATAGCTATGAGATGTTGTGAAAGGACACAGATGGCTAATTGATGACTTTCTGCTTACATAAAATTTCTTCTTGGGAGTGAAAGGTTTCCCAGGGGACTTTACGGATAGTCCTCGACTTACGGCTATTAGTTTAACAACCAGTCAAAGTGGTGGTGCTGAAAAAAAAGGACTTGCAACTGAGTCTTATACTTATGACTTTATCGCAGCATCCAGTATTGGGGTACTTGCAAACCAGTGAGTATTTATAAGGCTTACCACATCCCAGGATTGTGTGATCACTGTTTGTGACCTTCCCAACTGGCTCTTGACAAGTGAAGTCAATGTGGGAAACTGGATTCACTTAACAATTATAGGAAAAGAAATCATAAAATTGGATGTGACTCACTTAACAAACACATCACTTAGCAATGGAGTTCTGGTCCCGACTGAGGTGAAAGATGGAGGACTAATTGTATATCTTCGTTCTGATGGAGTGGGACCCTTCAAAATTACATCAGCATTGCAAAAAATGACTTATGACCATTTTTCACACGTATGACCGTTGCAACATCCTGATGGCCATGTGATCAGAATTTGAATGCTTGGCACCTGATTCATCTTTATGACAATTACAGGGTCCTGAGGATCATGTGATCTCCATTTGCGACCTTCAGACAAGCAAAATCAATGGGAAAGCCAGATTCACTTAATGACCATGTTACTCACTTAACTGCAATGATTCATTTAACAAATGTGGCAAGAAAAGTCGTAAAAAAGTCGCAAGCAAAAGGTGGTGAGGAATCCCACGATGGGATTCCTCACTTTCCTCCCAGGCGGTGGCGCTTCGCCGTGTTTGAGCGAACGCCGAACCCGAACTTTTAAAAAAGTTCGGGTTCAGCTTCAGCTTGCCGAACACTGCAAAGTTCGACACAAGCCCGAACTTTGCAAGTTCGGTTCACCCAACACGAATAGTGGGAAAGGTGCTAGATTCAGAAAAGGTTCTAGTTTCCCACTAGGGTGCCTCCCTCCCTTCATCTCAGTTCTCATCTGCAACATTCCGAAAAATAGACCTCTGTCTCATCTTGAAGGTTCATCTAGTTCTACTGTGTAAAGCAGGGGAGCCCTCACAAAGCAAGCAGACTCAGCCATCAAGTGGGAGGTGAATGTTAGGAATAAGAACTGCAGTAACATGATTCTCCTTGGGAAGATAATCCATAGTTCCATAAACCCAATATGACAAAGGCCAAGCATTTTGAGAGCATCAATGGGGCTACATGGGGCTACCCTTGAAAAGCGTTCAGAGACTTCAGTTGGTTCAAAATGCAGCTGCACGAGCTATTATGGGTCTATCAAGATACACACATATTACTCCAACTCTCCACAAGCTGCATTGACTCCCAATAGGCCTCTGGACGCAATTCAAGATGTTGGTTATTACCTTTAAAGCCCTACATAGCTTAGGACCAGACTACTTACGGGACCGCCTGCTACCTCATACCTCCCTGTGACCAATAAGGACCCACAGACTTGGCCTTCTCCAGATCCCATCTACCAAACAATGTTGGATGGTGGGGCCATGGGGAAGGACCTTCTCTGTGGCAGCTCCAACACTCTGGAACCAACTGCCACCAGAGACTTATACTATCCCCATATCTACCGGCCTTCCGGAAAGCCATGAAAATGTGGTTTTTCTGGCAGGCCTGAGGCAATTAAGCTGTTACCCTGATACAGCCATGAATGATTGAGAGTAGGATTGTAGGGATATTAATATATTTTTATTATGGTTTTATTCTTGTTTACAATTGTAATGATATTTTATATTGTCTTATTTTTGTAAGCCTTCCAGGGTCCATTTTGGAATTGAGTGGCATATAAATACTACTACTACTACTACTAGTAGTAGTAGTAGTAGTAGTAGTAGTGACAGATAGATAGATAGATAGATAGATAGATAGATAGATAGATAGATAGATAGATAGATAGACAGATAGACAGACAGACAGACAGACAGACAGACAGACAAATAGATAGATGACGGCCGTATGTTTCCAAAATCCCTTTAAAACAGGTTTCACAACTGCATTTTCTTCTTTTCCTCATTTTTTCTGAAAAACCTTTTCAACGCCTCACAGGGCTCAGCAGCTCTGCAAAAGTGAAGCTTGTTTTTGTATAATTGGAAGTCTTTAGGGTTTCTTTGACCCAACTGCTTGTTTCAAAAATCAGGATTGTTAGCCGCTCTACTTGCAAAAGGGGGGGGGAGAGAAAGAAAGCAAGAAGGATCATCAAGTTTGAACAGATCGCTTATTGTACAGACTTCAAAGGATCGAGCCTTCTCAAGATGCAAAGGAACCCGGGCTTCGTAATTTAACCTTTTCAGAAATGACGCTGGGCAGAAGAATTTCCACTAACAAGATACGCCGAGGTTTTGTTTTGTTTTTTGGGAGAAGAAAACATGGCTGCTTTGTTTGAAGATTAGAGAAGAGAACATGGTGATATGGAAATAGCAGCAGCCACCCACAGAGCATTATGCTCACATTCTGTTCACAGAGCATTGTGTGTCTCTATGTGCAGGGTGCCCACCATTGCAACAAAGTTGAAACTGGTGTCTTTCTCATTTGCCCCTAGTGAAGCTTCGCTGTTTCTTGAGAAGTTTTTAATCAAAAGGAGAAGGCATGGCGTCTTTATCATGAATGGTTGCTTTTCTGGAGAACTGCTGGTTTAAAGAGAGCCTTGCATGCAGATTTGGAAATAAGCATTGACAATATTGCCAAGTTTGGGTTAATGAAAAATTTGCAAGAAAATAACCACGCTCAGAGAGCATTTCAGATTTGGAAATGCTGCCTTTCCCTGCCATCCTTTAAGCCACCAGTGGCACCTTATGTTCAGGGAGATATATGTCACATAGCGGCTGAGATTATTGTTTATGAATTTGGTCTCCTTGGGTTTAAATGGGCACCCTTGTTAAGTCTGAATACTGTGTACATTTGCTTTGGTCTTTTATTTATTTATTTATTTATTATTTATTATTTAGATTTGTATGACGCCCCTCTCCGAAGACAGTTTACAGTTTTTCAATAGCTGTTTCTACTTTCACCAGCATGTCTTTCAATCTTTTAAAAGTTTTCTGGCAAGTTCATGTCTGGGCAGGTAGGAAATTGTCTGCATTGCCTTTGACCTGGTTCTCAGCCAAACAAACCCAAACCTGCAGGTGTTGAGATTCCTTTGAGCCTGGTTGCCTCCCCCCTCCTTCTCCTCTTCATCTTCCTCCTATCTCTGCCTTCTCTCCTCCTTCTTCATAAACTCTTGTTACTCTTTAAGATCTTAAACCCCAAAGATCCGATCCTCTCACAGTACAGTACAAATGAAAGAAGTTCCTTTGGTTTCCTTCAGGGGGTTTCTCCTTAGTTTGAAACACTTCCTAGGCCTGTGACTTGGGAGAGTCACAGACCAAAAGCTTCAGAAGGCCATAGGTTTCGTCTCTTTGCATTGCATGATGGAGTCGTATTCATTGCAGAGGGAGAAAAACGAATGAATTGAATCTGCCTGTGCTTTCACTTTGTTTTAGATGTTCTTTCTTCTCAACTCCCGTTCCTTCCTTGGCTACTCTTCTAACAAACTGGATAGTTTTAAGCAGAATATTCCCCATTTGGCTGATTCCTGATATGCAAGAGCAAGCACAAACAGCAGTTCTAGCTGCTTTCTGTGGTCCCAGAATAATCTTTGATTGTAGCATTACATTTTGGCTTCATTTAAATAAGTTTTTTTTATAAAAAACCTGTAAAATCCACAATATTGTTTCCCCCTTTTTTAATACAAAGAGTGCAGTGGTTGTCTGGCTTCCTCAGGCATCCCCAAGTCTAAAATGATTTTGATTTCAACAGCTAAAATCTGTGTATTCTAAAACCTAAAGAAAGGCCTGTTGAGTTTGACTTCCAGTGACCTCTTGGGCATCTCCATGTAGTTCAACGGAGCTTGTATTTGTTATAAAACTTCTTTTTCTGTGTAGGTTGCTTAAAATGCTGTACTATTCTACTCCAAGCTGTAAAGATTGATCCCTGTTAGGCTGAAGTAAAGCTAGATAAACAGAAGCATTTTCTCCATTTTTGCAGAAAAAGTACACTTAAATAATCAGTTTGTTGTGGTTAGCTCTGCCCCACCTCCTGCCCCAAGGACTGTGGATGTGGGGGAGACATCCACATGCTGCAGGCCTGTTTTGCCCCCCCCAACCCGGTGGAATCTGATGATGAAGGCTCCTCTGACCAAGAAGACATGAGTGATAGGGAGGAGGAGAGTGTGGCAGACAGCTCAGAAGGAGATCAATTATCTAGCTCCTCCTTGGATTCAGAACAAGAGTTAATGATACATGTGGAGAGCGATGCATAGGCAACAACAACTGAGAGATTATTATCAAAGAAAATGAGGCCACCTGTGGTTGGGTGGGGCTGTGGTAATTAGTGAGGCTGCTATAAATAGCAGCCTGTGGGTTTGGCCATTGTGGAGGATTATCTGATCGTTGTGTTTCATGACTGCTTTACTGACTTTGACCTTTTGTGTGCTGATTTTCCCCCGCTTTGAAAATAAACCAGAGCAAAGTGTGTTTCACTTTGTGAAAGAAGAAGGGCTGTGAATTGCCTCACAGCTGCAAGCTAAGTATCACAGAACTGATAAGGGACTTGTACAAATTATCAGTTTGTTTGGAGATGAGTGCTCTTTGCTATACCAAAAGAGGGCTTAGTTTAAGTGAATTTTCATTATAAAGAACATTGTTTTGAATTTTCAAATGTGTGTGTGTCTGAAATTTGTACCTGTGAATTTTTGGGAGGAGTCTACCCGAGACCCCGACAGAACACAGTTAATGTTGGGTGTGGGTAGAATGAAGATTTGTGTAAGGTATAGTATAGACAGCTAACTCACTGCAGAACAACTCAACTGGAGGACAATTTAACAATTTCATTATCTAAAATAAATGAAAAATTATTGTAATTTTTGTCATTTGCATTTCATTTTGTCGCTCCTTTTTCCTCCTTTCTTTAACAACTCTATTCCACAATTTCTTTGATATTTGTGTAAGTCTTGTCCTGCAATGAGTTGTTTGCAGCAAATTGTCAGAGAGCCGTGCAGTGTTTCAGGTTAAGAAGGAAATCATAAATCATCCACAGCTTGCAAAAGTACAACCTGAATCCAAAGAGGATTCTTGCCATTTTGCTATTGAGGATGAAAGTTTACAGTGGTGGCCAATATGGCCTTCCTGAGGAATAACCACTTCGTTGGAAACTGAGATTAATTCTTGGTTTGTGTATTTTTCATGGCAGTAATGTGGAAATTGTTTGTTTCTCAGTCTGGCCTGTAAGGGTTGGCTAGATGCTACCACTTGGCTAAGGCTCCAAATGGAAGGAAGATTAGCCAGCTCCACCAATCCTTCAGAGATTAAACTCCTGGATGTGGCAATCTGCCATTAATGGCATCTTCCTGCAGGCCAGGAATGCAAGTTAGTGAAGTGCTATATGCATAGAGGAGAGTTAACTCAGTGTTTCCCAACCTTGGCAACCTAAAGATATTTGGACTTCAACTCCCAGAATTCCCCAGCCAGCCTCACTAATTACCACAGCCCCACCCAACCACAGGTGGCCTCATTTTCTTTGATAATAATCTCTCAGCTGTTGTTGCCTATGCATCGCTCTCTGCATGTATGGCTGTATCTTTAACTCTTGTTCTGAATCCAAGGAGGAGCTAGATAATTGATCTCCTTCTGAGCTGTCTGCCATACTTTCCTCCTCCCTGTCACTCATGTCTTCTTGGTCAGAGGAGCCTTCATCATCAGATTCCACCGGGAGGGGGCAAAACAGGCCTGCAGCATGTGGATGTCTCCCCCACATCCACAGTCCTTGGGGCAGGAGCTGGGCCTGGGCCAGCCGTTGCTCCCACAGATGGGAGAGACGTGGCACAAAGTGAACGTGAAAGCCTGGCTGACAGCCAGGAAGATGTGGCAGACAGCCAGGAAGACATGGCAGACAGCCAGGAGGACGAGACCACTGGGACGCAGGATTCAGCAGACAGCCCAGGGGATTTGGCATGCAGTCCCTCAGACAGTCTTTCGTCCCTGGGTTCTTCTGCAGATCAATATATTGATCTGCATAGCTGAAGAGCTATGCAAAGAAGGGATCGCTTTAAGGAGTATTACAAGTCATTATAGGAGCACCTAGGCTGGGTGTGGTTCTTATACTGAGGGCTGGGTGTGGTTCCCTTAATGAGGGCTAAAGGGATAAAAGGGAACAAGGGCCAAGGCTAACTGTGGTTGTTTATCTCTGTTATTTTGTGGTTCCTGCTCTGAAGTTTCTGTTCTGTGCCGTTGGAGTTTTCAACCCCGCTTTTTCAGACAAGTGGGAGGTGAAAACTCTGGGACTTGCTGTTTGCTCCAAAGATTCAAAAGTACTCCTGAAACATCTTTGCTCATTCCAGGTTGCCTTTGTTTGTTTTTTCCTGTTTTTTGTATGCGGCTGAAGTAAGCCTTGCATTGTTTTCGGACACTACGAACTGTTTTGAGTAACTCTTTTTTGTTTATTTAATACAAGTTTGCTGATTAGTAGAGCACGTGTGTGTTTGATTTCTTTTTCTTGGACTGTTTTGCATTGCCTGAGCCAGTCAGGCAGAACAGGGGAATTCTGGGAGTTGAAGTCCAAATATCTTCAGGTTGCCAAGGTTGGAAAACATTGAGTTAACAGATTTCAAGTCACAGAACATCCTATCCTATTTGGAAGCTTTTATCTGTCTTCTTGGTTAGTCTCTCACTTTATCTAAGGAAGATACACAGTGTTGCATATCACTATAATCTTCTGAGGACAATCTGAGGATTCTGATAAAGGACATCCTGATTTAAAAGAAACAATAAAGCAAGAGGAGTGAAGGAGAAGCAGATAAGGAAAAGGGGAAGCTCCAGACAATAAACGTAGATCTTTCCTAGAAACAGGACTCAGTTGACTATCTGGAGAACTTTAAGGTTGCAAACTCACACTTGCTTATCTGGGAAATGGCCCCACTGAATTCTGTAGGGATGTATTCAGGTAAGAGGAGTGCCGATATGTATTTCGTATCAGCACCTGAATGATTAATTTTTAACAAGGGGTTGGGGAACCATTGAACATTATGGCCACATTTGTTAAAATTCAGATTATAACATCGGTTTCCAGATGTTTTATGTATTCTGCTAATAGACTTACCAATATTAACATAATACTGAGTATTTAAGTACTATAGCAGTTACTTTAATTCTACTTCTATCAATTACTATAGCTTGATTAATGTGTATGTGTATATATATTAGAATAGAATGAGCTGGAAGGGATCTTGGAGATCTTCTAATCCAGACCCCTGCTCAAGCAGGAGTACCTATACCATTTTAGATAAGTGACTGTCTAGTCTCTTCTTTAAAATATCCAGTGATGGAGCACCCATGATTTTTGAAGGCAAGCTGTTCCACTTGTGAATTGTCCTTACTGTTATGAAATTTCTCCTTAGTTCCAGGTTGCTTCTCTCTTTGATTAATTTCCATTCATTGTTTTATGTTTTGCCTGGTGCGTTGAATAATAATTTGATCCCCTCTTCTTTGTGGCAGCCCCTCAAATACTGAAATACTGCTACATTTGTGATCCGGCTATGGGCTATGAGCCGGAATGCTAAATTGTGCTCACCGCCGTGGCTTATAAGTTGTTGCGGGACCAGTGCGATTTTGCTGCTGCACCTGTGGAGGAAGCAAAATCGTGCACGGAGCCGCAGGTGCGCCCGTGTTTCAGCATGCACAGAAGCAAAAAACCCTCACCGAAACACAAGTGCACCTGTGGTTCCATGTGTGATTTTGCTTCCTCCACAGGTGCAGCAGCAAAATCACACTGGTCCCGCAAGAACTTACGAGCTGTGGCAGCGAGTGTAATTTAGCATTCCAGCTCGTAGCCCACCGCTGCCTTAGTCCTTCTCTTCTCTAGACTGGCCATACCCAAATCCTGCAGCCGTTCTTCATATGTTTTGGTCTCCAAGCCTTTGATCATCTTAGTTGTTCTTCTCTTAACTTTTTCCAAAGTCTCAACATCTTTTTTGTAGTGTGGTAACCAAAATTGGTTGCAGTATTCCACGTATGGTTTTACTCTTACTAGAGTTTTATAAAGAAGTACTAATACTGATCTTGATTCTGTGCCTCTGTTTATACAACCTATGACAGTACAGTACTAGCTTTTTTCGTGGCTGCTGCAAGTTGGCTGGCTCATATTCAAGTGATCATCCACTAGGACTCCAAAGTCCCTCTCACAGTTACTGTTTTTGAGCCAGGTCTCGCCTAATCTGTACTTACACCTTTGATTTTTTCCCCCCTGCCTAAATGTAAAAAATTGCTTTTCTTCACATTGAAATTCATTTTGTTAGGTAGGACCCATTGTTCAAGTTTAAGATCTTTTTGGATCCTGAGCTTGTCTTCTGGGGTGTTGGCTATTCATACCAGTTTAGTATCATCTGCAAATTTGATGTGTTCCCCTTCTATTCCCTCATCTACAGTAAGTCATTTAGGAAGATATAGAAGAGCACTGGCCCTAAGACAGAGCATTGTGGTACCCCACTGCAGCTACAAATCCATCTGGGGGTAGTGTTGTCTATTCCACATTTTTCTAGCTTGCTAAAAAATAGGTTGTAGTCTACTTTGCCAAAAGCCTTACTGAAATCTAAGTACACTATACCTGCAGTATTTTTCTGGCCTATTAATTGGCTGATTTTATCAAAGAATGAAATAAGATTAGTTTGGCATAGAAACATAGAAGACTGACGGCAGAAAAAGACCTCATGGTCCATCTAGTCTGCCCTTATACTATTTCCTGTATTTTATCTTAGGATGGATATATGTTTATCCCAGGCATGTTTAAATTCAGTTACTGTGTATTTGCCAACCACATCTGCTGGAAGTTTGTTCCAAGGATCTACTACTCTTTCAGTAAAATAATATTTTCTCACGTTGCTTCTGATCTTTCCTCCAACTAACTTCAGATTGTGTCCCCTTGTTCTTGTGTTCACTTTCCTATTACAAACACTTCCCTCCTGAACCTTATTTAACCCTTTAACATATTTAAATGTTTTGATCATGTCCCCCCTTTTCCTTCTGTTCTCCAGACTATACAGATTGAGTTCATTAAGTCTTTCCTGATACGTTTTATGCTTAAGACCTTCCACCATTCTTGTTGCCCGTCTTTGGAACCGTTCAATTTTGTCAATATCTTTTTGTAGGTGAGGAACACAGTCTTCCAAATGTGGTCTCACCAGCGCTCTATATAGCGGGATCACAATCTCCCTCTTCTTGCTTGTTATACCTCTAGCTATGCATGATCTATTTTTAATAAATTTGTGCTGGCTACTAATTATAACTTTATTTGCTTCTTTTTGTTTACCGATCTGGTGGTTTTTAAAATAATAATAATAACAATAACAACAACAACAACAACAACAACAACAATAATAATAATAATAATAATAATAATTATTATATTTGTATGCCACCCCTCTCCAAAGACTCTTTTCCAAGATCTTCCAAATTATCTTTTCCAAGATCTTCCCAGATATTGATATTTGACTGATTTGTCTTCATTTTTCTGGATTTTTAAGAAATGTTTTTAACATATTTCAGATGGTAACAGAATAAATAGCGTTAGAAGGGACCTTGGAGATCTTCTGGTCCAACACCCTTTCAATCAGGAAACCATTTCAGATAAAGCTTCCAGTGTTGAAACACCATAACTTCTGGAAGCATGTTGTTCCACTGATTAATTGTATTCACTATCAGGAAATTTTTCCTTAGTGCTAGGTTGAGGCATTTTCGCTGCCCCAAATGGCGGGTCGCTCGTGGATTTGGGCCGCATGCAAAAAAGACCTTGGACAAGAGCTTTCTCGGGATGAGATGACCCCGACCAAGGTTGGGGGAATCTCTTTTATTGAGTACAAACAATAGAAGGTTGGACTACACAACATAGTTATACAAGAACCAATAGCATATACACAAGTCAAGACTGCGGTAAATTTAAACCAATAACACCATTACATCTCAACTATCTGCATGGTCAGCAGGAAAGGTTAATGCGGAAAATCCAAAGTAATTAAGACCGGAAAATCCCTTGGTATCCTGTGGGATAATGTTTACCTGAGTTTCATGTACGTGCAACTATGACCTTTTAGCCCATTGTTTTTAACATAGGCTAATCCCAACACTAGGTTGCTTCTCTCCTTGATTAGGTTCCATCCTTTTCTTCTTGTCTTGCCTTTGGGTGATTTGGAGAATAGATTGACCTGAGATATTGGAAGACAGGTATCATGTCTCCCCTAATCCTTCTCTTCATATCATGGAGACATAACAAATTCCAAACATTAGATACTTTGGATAGTCTAAAGCAATTTTCCTTTTGTATTTTGCTTGAGGAGTTCCTTTGATCTCAAAATCCTGAGGTAGCAGCTGCTTCTAGAAAATTGGATTGCTTTTCATGACCTACTGGAAATGGCAAGAGTATTTGAATATTATATATTGCCTATTCATTGAATCTTCAAGTGCTATGCAAATGATGTGACTTGGATCTTTGCTCAGCATGCTCAAAAGTTGAAACTGGATAGAAGACGTCTTGAGTTGTACATAGGATGAAATGGCTGACAGTGAGTACAGTGGAAACTTTTGAGTTTGTTGTTTTGATCAGGCTGTGACCTCCTGAATGTGTTCCTGGAACCAGTTGACTTGCAATGTATGTGATGGAATACAATTTTTGTTCTGGTTTGAAAAAGAAGATAAGAAGGTTGCATTCAGTAAGATTGTTTCCAAATAGTCTCTGCTACAGAATTATTGACAAGGTGACTATCATATTCATGGTTGGTTGGTAAGTTGGTTATAGCTGGAGGCTGGTTTGTCATCTAGCAAACTACTGAGAACAACTGAACTCTTTGTCCAATGGAGAAAATGAAGATGATGTGCAATGAGCCATAGTGGCAATATTGCAGGCTGCTTCTGCTGATTGCTGGCTGTCTGCAGTTTGGTAGTTTGATTCACACCAACTCAAGTTTGACTCAACATTCCATCCTTCTGAGGTGGGTAAAATGAGGGCTCAGATTGTTGGGGGCAAGATGCTGACTCTGTAAATCGCTTAGAGAGGGCTGTAAACCACTGTGAAGCATTACATAAGCCTAATTGCTAATGTTCTCAGTTTAAGTTGGCTATTTGTGGATGGCAGTTGTACTCTTCCATTCTCAAGATCCTTGGTCTTTAAATCATTTAAAGAGGAAATACCAGCAGCCAGAAGGTTTCTTCCAGCAATTCCTCCTCTACTAAACAGCACACAAGATCATTTTAGAATTTGTCCATCATCAAATACATTAAAATGGAGGTGAGAGTGCAAGAATCCTGGCTTTATTACCTGTTGAAGCTGGCTTGGTTTCACATATTATGCTGAGCTACAGTGTAGTTGGATTGCGTTGGTTTTGACTCAGTCCAATTCCTTACAGATTGGAAATTCAATTTAATGTTTTAGCATTTTAGTGTGTTCAATAACCCATGCTTATAATCAAGCCCAGCAGGATGTGTAAAATCAGCCTGTGTGGCTGCAATTGTGTCTGAACTAAGCTATTATGATTTATTCCAGAACCCATGGTTAAAACCTTGGCATAGCATGGTAGATCAAGCAATGTGTGAACCCAATTCAAATTTCAGAGGTGTTCTTTCCTGTCTTAGTTTTATGCTGGTCTGGGAACCTCCTTCAGGTTCAGACTGACATGATCTTGGCCACAGGCCCTTGGTTGTGTTCTGAATCACTTGTCTGCCAGATTTCCTTAATTAGCCAGTATCTGGAGGCTGATCGATAAACTGAGCTGCCTAAATGTAAAGCATCTTAGAGATCACAACTGCCCCGTATGTAGGAGTGGAATGAATGGCGCACCTTGTTAAAATTGCTCGGCTTCGAGCAAGTCCTTTCATCATCTCCTTTTGAATTCATTGAAGGAAACCCTCTTTCTGTACAGCATGAGTGGATTTAGACTTAATTCCATTCCCGGTTGGAGCAAAATAGCTTCCTTTTGAAGTGAGTGAGTTAATATGTGTACATAGAAAAAAAAGAGGCATTGAGGGCCTCTTTTGTAAGATGTAAGGAGAAGAATTACTTTTGACCTTCTTCCTGATCGGAAGAAGAGCTCAAACCCCACTTTGACTGCTGAATGTCAAATGTAAAGCACTCATTTTCCCCCTCAAAAAAATGTCCTTAATTGTTTCATTGAAAAAGGATTTGGTGAATAAATTGAATAGGCTCAAGGGATAAGACCTTCTGTAAATATTTGAGGGGAAATTCTGTTTATAAAACTACAAAAGTTCAGGCCAGAAAATCTGACACTCTTAGACCATTTTGCTTTCCCCCTCTGCCGTATTCCCACTTGCCCATCCCAAATGTTCTTGATAAAATCATTGTGTAATCATGTTAGAGACTTAGTAAATTAAATCAACTGTTTTGCTTTGGTGTCTGGTAGCTTTGCTAATTCCATCCCTGATGTTCCGTGAGTGAAAGGTTATAATGGGAAGAAAGCACAGTACAATTGAGGAACAGTTGCAGCATGATGGGCTTTGTGCCGGATTAAGAGGGAACATGTGATATTTCTCTCCTTCCCATTGCTTTCCCTTTTGTTTACGAGTCTTTCCTTCTCTGTCCCTGATTATATGCAGAAGGCTAGGGGTTTCTGCTGTCTTGCACAGACCAGAGATTATTACAGGAGGCTCCTCATTATTCATGTTGTTAAAAGTCTAAATAAATACTTGCATTTTCCAGAATGAGCATTCCAATTCTACTTGCAGGCATCATTTTAACTGTTACACATAATGGAGACTCTCCAATCACTGGTATCAGCTAAGGAGGCCTCAACTTGATTGCACCTACTAGGCTAGACCCAAAGGTTGCCACACAGATTAAAGGACTGTCTTGGAAATTTTCTTGAACTGGGGGTGCCAACAAAATATTTTCTTCCACCTAATGCTTCTGCATTGAAGCAGATGCATTTTAAATATTCCATATCATGGGATGGGTTTGGGAGCTTAGAAGAGTTGGTCAGTAATTGAAAGAGATGCTCCAGAGAATCCCAAGGTTCTAGGTTACATCTCAATTTGCCTACATCACATCACTACTTTGAGCACAATACAATTTAAGGCAGGAGGGTGCAAATTGGGCAACTTTAAGACCCAAGGACTTCAACTCCCAGAGTTCCCCAGTGAGCCATGTTGATGCCCACAAGTCTTCAAGTTGCTAAGCTTGGACACCCTGGATTTAAGGTGTTGTTATTGTTCTCTGTCCTGTGCAACTGATCACAGATTCTGATGATCGAGAGATAGATATGGGTTGATATCCTAGGCCAGTGTACTTAGCACCCGAGTCTGATAGCAAGGAGGTGGGAGAGGATGTGAGGTCAGAGGCTGAAAGCCAACCAGGGTCTGATGCACCTCCAGAGGTGCACATGAGTGACTCAGGAGAAGAGAAGGAGCCTCTTCTTGATGCCAGAGTTCGCAGAAGTGTCAGAAGGCATGAGTGAACAAGAGGAAGTCTCTGCATGAATAGATCTCTAGAACACTTGGCCATGCCTTTTGACTATTTAACGGTGAGCCTCATGACGAGCCAGTGCGAAAGTCAACTTTCGAATGTACAAGATGGATATTCAGATCTGGCTTTTGCACTATTTATGTTGAATTACAAAATTAGAAAGTGGAGTCTGTCTCCAGCTTCCTGCCAGCTCAGAGTGAGTCCCGTTAATAAGAGATGGTTGATCAAAGAGAAGTACAGTATTTGGGGAGTGTGATTTACTGCTTGATGCTCTAATGAACAGCTGAGACCGAACAGACTTATTTCTTGCTTTGCTGATGTATTTTAAACATTTAAAGCTCTCGGCTACTAAACTATTATAATTACATGCTTAAACCTTGTCAAATCTGTGTGTATGTGTGTGCGTGTGCGTGTGTGTGTACCTATTTCTTTGGGGGCTCATCACTGGGACAGAACAGTTATCACATTTGAAATTCTGTTGGTTCAAGACCTCCTCCTGATCTACGTGCCTATCTACTGATGCACTGATGATGTTATCTCGTTAGGATAATGAAATTTGCAAGAAAACAACCAAGTTCAGAGAGCACCAAGGAGCTCTCATTTCAACTCAGAGTTACAAATATTCTTCTTTCTCAATACATAGTTTATGACTTGGCATATTATATGAATAGCTGTGCTTCATTCAGTGGACCAGGGTTGAATGAATCACAGATTAGCAGAGGGAAACCACAATCCATGCCTTCTGCGGGTTTTCACAGGAGACTACATTGGGCAATATTTAAAAATTCTTCAGTTGAATGTAAGATGAGATAGGGAAGGAGATGTACGAGGTATAGAAAGGTATCTGTTGTCCTTTGGATAAGGCTGTTTTACAAAGCTGGTTAAAATTAATGGCTTTTTAAAAAACAAAACAGCATAATACAGATCTTTTCTTAAAGAGAAGTGCTATCTTCTCTGAGTTTCCTTGGGAGAGGGAAGAACTTCTAACCTTGTATTTCCAACGGGCATGAGGGATATTTTTCCCATAAAGAAGACTGTTGAGTCCTAAAATTACACATAAAGGAGCTGGAGGAAGAAAGAAAAAGATTTTGTTAGCACAAAAACACCTTTAGGAACATGAATGTAATTCAAGATAGTAGATCAATTGCTTCTTTAAGTGTTTAGTACACAGGACAACTAACTGCAACATGTTGGGCCAGGGAGAAGTTGGTCCATCAACAATTGAGCATTTGTCTAATTATATGTAGAATGTTTAAAGGAAAACAGCTGGGCCAGGCAAGCTGCCATGACCCCATACTTGTTTGTGCAACTTAAGAGTTGTCCAAACATTGCTGCTTTCTTTCTAGATTATGATAAACCCCAAACTGTGTATATGTACTAGGTCTCATTAAGCTACAGGTGATCTGTAAACACCTCCATAGTGTAGTCATTTCCTTTGCAAGTTAGAAGTTTTGCAAGAGCTTAAAATGTCCCATGTCTTTAACCCAGCTGTTCCCTATAACTATGCAGTGGTTATAGTGCAATATTGCAGGCTAACTCTGCCCACAGCCTGGAGTTTGATCTTGATGGATTTCAAGGTTGATTTTGCTTTCCATCTTTTTTGTTCATTTTTTTAAAATTTTCTCTTTACATCACATACAATGTGATATGCATATACCTAAGAATATTAAAATAGAATACATAGTTATACATTTTAATCCTTAATCATTCAAAAAATGATCTTATTCTGCCCTTACTTCAACCATCAGTCTGCCCTCCCCTTTTTATTCCCTTGCAATCCCCTCCCTCTCACTCTATCCTCTTCTTCTACCTTCTAACTCCTTCACTCCTGCTCTACCTCTCTCCTTCTCTTCCTCCCTCTTCTACTTCCTCCTCCACCCTCTTTGCCTTTCCAAGAGTGTTTTTTATCCTAACTCACCTCTGATTTAGCAGGCTGATGATATACAGTATTTTCAAATTTAAAACTACCAATGAATCTTCCAAAAATTATAATTATAATAGTATATATTTATAAGAAAAAACATCTTGTTCTAGGTGTTAAGTCACCACTCAGAGTCAAGTTGAACCAAATCTTCATTTATTGAAGTGCTGAGACAGAGTAACGTTCACCAACGAAGCAACTTCCCAACAAGGGCAACGGTTACTCCGTTGCCCTATTTATACTGTTACAAAAATGCGGGCTTTTGCCAACTGACAATTTTTTAACTTAGCCGCGTTTTAACCAATCAACGAATTTCTTACATTATTTTAAACGAACACAACACCCCTCCCTTTTTAGAAAAAACTAGAGGCTACGTATTTATCCAAGTGACGTAGTCCTGTAACCGGATTGGAGGTTTCACAGTACATTGTGACCTGTGCAGTTCATTTTCCTGAGAGCTACCTCCCTGGACGGCCGGCGCTGTTTCTGCTCTGCTAAGGCCAGTTTCTGACGGGCCTGTCTGCGATGTTGCAGCCGGATTTCCGCTGGCCTCCAGGGGCAACTGGTAGCCATCGCTGGAGTCCTGAACTGGTTCGGGTAAGTTTTCTCTTGAATTTTCTATAGTGGGTAAAATGTTTATGTTAGTTCTAATTCATTTGCGTAGTTGGTTAATATGACGATGCCAACTACAACCATCTGTCAATAATATTAAATATGTTTTAAACCCTGTTTTTTCTAGTACAGTTCCTTCTTTCCATTTATTATTTGACTCATAATCTTTTGCATAAATTAAGTCCCCATTGTTAAATTGTCTTTCTGTTTGCATTTTAATTTCCTTTTGTTCATTTTGGTAATTTGGATGAATGAGATCTAGTTTTGAATGAATATTTCTGCCCATTAACAACTCTGCTGGGCTTTTTTGCGTTGAAGCAGATGGGGTTATATGCTGGATAATTAAAAATTCGTCAATTTGTTGTTGCCAATCTCCTGGTGGTGCCTTGTTTAATGCTTCTTTTGTTGTTCTTACCATTCGTTCTGCTTGTCCATTAGCTTGTGGAAAATGAGGGGGGATGAGTACATGTTTTATGCCTTGATCTGCAGAGTAGCTCCATTTGTCGGGCTGTCAATTGTGGCCCATTATCGGAAACTACAGTGTCCGGGATGCCATGTGTGGCAAACATTTTCCTTAAAGCCTTTATGGTTGCACTGGTAGTAGTAGATGTCATTAGTTCAATTTCCAGCCATTTGGAGTATGCATCTACTACTATTAGAAAGGATTGGCCCCTGATTGGTCCTGCGAAATCGATATGTATTCTTGACCAGGGCCCTCTTGGTGTTGGCCACTCTGATGGTGTAGTCTTTGGTGGATTGGGTCTTGATTTTTGGCAGGGTACACAACCACCCACCCACAATTCTATGTTCTTGTCCAATCCTGGCCACCAGAAATGGCTTCTGGCTATACTTTTCATTTTAACTATTCCTGGGTGTCCTAGGTGTAACTATTGTAATGCTCGTTTTTGAAGTGCCTTCGGAATTACTACTCTGTCCCCCCATAAAATACACTCTTTTAAAACACTGAGTTCGATTTGTCTGTTTTTAAATGGTTGGAATTCCTCTGGTGGTTTTTCAGCTGGCCATCCTTTTAATATCCATTGTTTGATATTCTTTAGAATTGGGTCTATTTTAGTTTGGTTTGCTATTTCTGAGGCTGTTAAAAGTGACTGATTGTTTGTTTCAATGAGAAGGATACTGGAGGCTGGAGCAGGGTCAGTAACTAAATCCTTTTGTGGACACCTGCTTAATGCATCAGCATTTCCTATGTCTTCCCCCCCCCCTCTGTGAATAAGAGTATAATTGTAACCGGCCAAAAAAATAGCCCACCGAGTCATGCGAGGGGATAGGAAGGTGGGGGTTTGCTTGTTTCCCGCTAAAATTTCCAGGAGAGGTTTGTGGTCTGTAATTAAAGCAAACGAACAGCCACAAAGGTAATAGTGGAATCTTTTGACCCCCGCTACAGCTGCAAGGGCTTCCTTATCCAGTTGGGAATAATTTCTTTCTGTGGAAGAAAGTGTTTTAGAGTAATATGCAATTGGAGCTTCTGTGCCGTCTGGGAAAATGTGGCTCAAGACGGCGCCTATACCAAACGGTGATGCGTCGCATGTTAATGTTAATGGCATTGCAATGTTATATTGTACCAAGATGCTGTCAGAGGAAAGCAAATTTTTTACTGCAGTAAAAGCGGCATGCTCTTTCAGTCCCCACGTCCAGGCAATGTCTTTCTTTAGAAGGTTATGGAGCGGTTCTGCCACCGTCGCTTTCTGTTTAAGAAAGACGGAATAGAAGTTAAGTAGTCCGAGGAAAGCCTGCAATTCTGTCTTGTTAGTGGGGGTTGGAGCATTTTTAATGGCCGCAACTTTATCGTTGATGGGGTGAATGCCAGATTTATCTATGTTAAATCCTAAAAATTCAACATTGGGAACTGCCCAGGAACATTTTTCCGCTTTTAAGTGAAGACCTGTCTCTTTAAATTTTGTTAATACAGCCCTAATTCTGTTCCAAAGTTCTGCCTTTGAAGTGGCTGAAATTAATACGTCATCGAAGTATGGGATGACCCCTGGAATGTGGTTTAGTATGCGCTCCATGAGGCCCCGAAAAATCCCTGGGGCTGTAGAGACCCCGAACTGAAGTCTTGAGCACTTAAAGGCGCCTCTATGCGTGACAATCATTTGGGCTTCTGCGGTGTCCGGGTCAACGGGGAGCTGTTGATAAGCCTGCGCAAGGTCCAATTTTGCAAAACTGGACCCATTTCCCAAAGTGTGCAAAAGTTGTTGGACTACCGGAATAGGGTAAGCATTGTGTTGCAATGCTTTGTTAATGGTGGCTTTGTAGTCTGCGCAAATTCTTATGGAGCCGTCTGGCTTGATAGGGGTGACTATAGGAGTTTCCCACTTGGCATGATCCGTTGGAATCAATATGCCTTGAGCTACCAATTTGTCTATTTGTTCATCTACTTTTGGTAATAAGGGTATCGGATCTCTACGGGGTTTTAAACGAATAGGAACAACGTTTGGGTCCAAATTAAAGGAAATAGGGCTGCCCGTATATTTACCCAGTTCACTGGAAAACACCTCAGAAAATTCACTCAGCAGGTTTTTGGGGTCATACATATCACACACACTGTGAACCCCTAAAATTGTGATGCCTAAAGGCTGTAACCATTTAAGCCCTAATAGGGTATGTTTGGGGCTATCCACCACAATGAGAGGTAAGAGACCTCGGAACCTCTTAAATACAACTGGCACATTTAGGCATCCTAATACAGGAATTTTCCGACCTTGAAAGTCACTTAAGCCCGCATCCCACGGTTTTAAGTCGGATTTCTTTACATGTGGCAAATAGAGTCTAAGTTTTTGCCAAGGCATTATAGAATGTCTCGAGCCCGTGTCCAGTTCCATTTCGCAGGGAAGGTTGTTTAACAATAGGGAAACAAATAATTTGTCCTCAGAAGGGGAAGAGTTTGAGTTGACAGGAGAGGGGCAATTACCTCTTTGGTTGAAGGGGCGCGATTCGTTGGCAGGTCGAGAAGTGTTGCGGGAAAACGGAGGTCGTCTGTTTCTGGATGAGGAAAACGGTCTACGGTTCTGTGGAGTAGCCGATACGGGACAAACAGCGCGGAAGACCTCTGGGATGTGTCCTCGACGCTGGCAACGGCGACAATAGGTGTCTTTGAAATGGCATCGGTAGCAGGGATGGTTGCCGTTGCAACCGGCACACTTTTCCTGGCGAGGTGGGTCTTTGGTGTCCCGGTCGGACGATCTGCGGATCTGAAGGCAGGCATCGTCTGGTGTGTTGGAATCCAGATGTTTGTCATCATTTGGGCAGCTGGGCCATTCGGAGTCGTCTGGAATATGGTGGACGGCAGGTGTGGTGCGCTTGATTTCCGCGACAGAAGTTTCGGATATTTCTGAAGCTTTAGCGGCCTTCAGGATGTCTCGGAGGGAAGCTTCTTCGTCCACAAGATATTTCTTTTGGAGGGTGATGTTGTTTAACCCAAAAATGAGGCGGTCAACCAATTGTTCTTCGGGATCCTTGAATCTGCATTTAGGAAGAATGGCGCGGAGGCGGGTAATGAAATCATTGGTGGACTCTCCTTCTGATTGCCGCATCTGGGCGAATTGGTGGCGGTGTACACGAACGGGAGTCATGGGCTGGAAATGCGCAGCAAGCTTGGTTTGTAGGGTTGACCATGCGACGGTTTCTAGCGTGTCTGGGTCAACGAGAGTTGAAGCTAAGCTGTAAATTGCTGGTCCGCAATAGCTCAAGAAAATGGCTTTTTCCTGTTGTCTTCTGCATCCTGCAGGTTGCTTGCCTGGAGGAAAATCCTAAATTTGGACATGTACGATGTCCATGATTCTGAGTCAGAATTGAAGAAAGGTGGTGGTGGAGCCATGGCCGAGCTCATGGTTGCTTTCGCGGGAGTTCGACCTCCTCGTCGCCACTGTTAAGTCACCACTCAGAGTCAAGTTGAACCAAATCTTCATTTATTGAAGTGCTGAGACAGAGTAACATTCACCAATGAAGCAACTTCCCAACAAGGGCAACGGTTACTCCGTTGCCCTATTTATACTGTTACAAAAACGCGGGCTTTTGCCAACTGACAATTTTTTAACTTTCGCGGCTATTTTCCAATAGCCTGGAGACTAATATGAAGCCAATGCAGCTCGGATTAGAGAATATTGGATCAGGAGGCTCTACTCACAATCACTCATGCCCTTATCATCTCACAACTCGATTACTGTAATGCGCTCTATATGGGTCTACCCTTGAAAAGTGTTCGGAGACTACAATTGGTCCAGAATGCAGCTGTGTAAGCTAAAGTGGGTGCATCCAGGTACACCCACATTACACCAACACTCCGCAAGCTGCACTGGCTCCCAATTGGACTCCGGTCACAATTTAAGGTGTTGGTTATCACATATAAAGCCGTACGTGGCTTAGGGCCAGGCTATTTACGGGTCTGTCTTCTGCCACATAGCTTCCAGTGACCGATAAGGGCCCACAGGGTTGGCCTTCTCCGGGTCCCATTGGCTAGACAATGTCGGTTGGCGGGGCCGTGTGGGAGGCCTTCTCTGTGGCAGCTCTGGCTCTCTGAAACCAACTGCCCTGCAGGCCCGTACTGCCCCCACCCTACTGGCCTTCTGGAAAACCGTTAAAATCTGGCTCTGCCAGCAGGCCTGGGGCCATTGAGCACGATACCACCTAGATCCGGCTGAAGGTATACTGATTTTTTATTTTTCTGTGGGTTTTTTAAAAAATTATTGTTATATTGTTTTTATATGTTGTACACCACCCAGTGTCCGGAAGGAGTTGGGCAGCCTATAAGTTAAATAAATGTAATTGCACTGATAATGTCACTTAGTTGGGTAATGAAACATCTGCAAGAAACACAAGAAGCTCAAAAAGAAGCAAGGAGCCCTCATGTTAATCCTGAGCTACAAATAGTCTCCTTTACGAGAAATATTCCCACGCTCACATGATTTCTAAGCAGGCATCTCCATCTTCAGCAAGAGACAGTGGACTGAAGCCAAAGTCCCAAATGAAACTCAGATGCCTTTTTCAAAATTCTCCTTAGAAAAACTCAAGACCAGTGTTTTACCTTTTCTTTTCTCTCTCTCTCTCTCAACATCTGCATCCTTTCAAGAGCAATTTGTCAAAAGCAGTATGTTGGCAACAAGAAGACTTGATTCCAGTAGCAGATCAAAGTCAAAACCTGGCTTGAGGCAACCACACCCTTTCTCTACTTCTCCCTGTTCCTTTTAACCTGGTGGAAGCCTGGAGAATAGGCGTTGGTCGCTTACCTGAATGCCTCTTCTCGTACGCTGAGCGGGTACAGCAGTCACATGGGTTGCTCGCTGTCCAATCCGCAGAGGACCGAGCCTCATCTTTAAAAAGCCTGCTGGATCTGCCCCTTCTCCAGAATTCGTGAATCCGTAGACTACTTTGTCTGTATGGAACTAGCATAGTTCCTGTCGAATGGATAGGGCTGCCAATTCTGAAATGCGTCGGGCAGATGTTATCACCACCAGGAATGCTACCTTGTAAGATAGGTACCTGAAGGATGCTGACCTCGGTGGTTCGTATGGTGCCTGAGTGAGGGAATGGAGAACCCGTGATAGGTCCCAGGATGGGTATCTGTGAACCTTGGAAGGCCTGAGGTTTGAAATGCCTCTTAGAAATTCTTGAATTTCCAGGAAAGAGCGGAGTGGTTGTTTGTGGGGTCCTGCTAGTACTGAAGATAGAGTGGCTAGATGATGGCGAATGGTGCTAGTTGAGAGGCCTTGATGGAAACCTTTCATCAGGAAGGCTACGATTCTGTGAATGGGAATACACAGAGGGGATAGGTCTTCCTGTGAGCACCATTGGTGAAACCTGGACCAGGCGTGATCATAAATCCTATTGGTGGAGACTCTCCTGGCTTTCAGGATTATTTCTATAGTGTCCGGGTCATAGCCTCGTAGATCTAGGTCACGCCGGATAATAGCCAGTGAGGTGGAACCACTCCGGATCCGGATGCTGAGGGGCCCCCTGCTACAACATATTCTCCAAAACGGGGAGTCCCCAGGAGTCCTGGACGGACAGACATTGTAGGTCCGCAAACCAAGGCCGGCGTGGCCAGTGAGGAGCTATCAGTATCACCTGGGCCTTCTCGAGGATGATCTTGTGGATCACGTATGGGAGAATTGGAATTGGAGGGAAAGCGTAAAGCAGCCCTCGAGGCCAGGGGACTCTGAGTGCATTTGTTGCCTCCGCTTCTGGGGATGGGAACCTGGAGTAGAATCGAGGGAGTTGAGTGTTGGTCGCGGTCGCAAACAGGTCTTGCGATGGGTGACCGAATTTGAGGCAGGTTTGCCGAAACAGAGCCGGATGGAGGCTCCACTCTCCTGGGTCCAGAGTTGACCAGGAGAGCCAGTCTGCCTGTACATTGAGAACTCCCAATATGTGGTCGGCCCACAGGGACTGTAGATGTCTCTCTGCCCAGAGACCCAGCTTCAGGGCTTCCCTCATCAGGGCCTTGGACATGGTACCCCCTTGTCTGCAAATATGGCTCTTTGTGGCTATATTGTCCGTGAGAATGAGTACGTGTTGATTGATGATGTGAGGTTTGAATTGTTTGAGGGCTAACGACACTGCTCTCAATTCCATCCAGTTTATTGGTCTGGAAGCCTCCTCCGCTGACCACGTGCCCTGGGCTATCAAGCCCTGAGCGTGGGCTCCCCGGCCCGTTAAGCTGGCATCTGTGGTGATGGTAAATTGATCTGGACACCTGAAGGAGGATCCCTTGTCCAGAGTGGGGGAGGTCCACCACGTAAGAGATCTTAGGACTGTGGGTGGAACGATGATGAGGCGTGCTGAGTTGCTGTTCCCCTATCTCTGGAATGGTAACAGAAGCCATTGGAGATCCCTGGCATGAAGACGGACCCAGGGGATAATACCAATGCAGGACACCATCTTTACCAATAGGGAGGACAGGGTAACGATGGAAATCCTTTTCTGAGACCTTATCCTGGAGATAAGCTCCTTGATACTGGCTTTTCTCTCAGTAAAGAGAAAGACCTGAGAGACATCTGAATTTATAATAGCTCCCAGGTGTTGAATAGAAGTAGATGGCTGGAGCTGACTTTTTTTGAAATTAATGGAAAAACCATGATCCTGTAGGATAGACATGGCAATATTGAGGTCTGAATGGGTGCCTTCTTTAGAGGAGCCATGCATTAATATGTCATCCAAATAGCATAAAATATGAATGGGCGTGGCTCGAATATGAGCCGCCAGGGCACCTAGGAGTTTGATAAAAACTCGAGGGGCCAAGGACAGCCCAAAGGGCATGGCCTTATACTGGTAATGTTTGCCCTGGAATGCGAAACGAAGGAATTGCCTGTGGCCCTTAGCAATAGGGATGTGGCCCTTAGCAATAGGGATGTGAAGGTAGGCACAATTCAAGATATTGGTTATTACCTATATAGCGCTACATGGCTGACAGCCAGACTATCTATGGGACCGCCTCTTGCCACACAACTCCCAGGGACCAATTAGAGCACACAGAGTTGGCCTCCTCCAGGTCCCGTTGACTAAACAACAACAACAACAACATCATTATTATTATTATTATTATTATTATTATTATTATTATTATTTATTAGATTTGTATGCCGCCCCTCTCCAGAGACTTGGGGCGGCTCACAACAATAATAATAACAATGTGATAATGCAGGTTGGTGGGACCATGGGGGAGGGCCTTCTTTGTGGCTGCCCCGGCTCTGTGGAACCAACTATCCCCCAATGTCCGTACTGCTCCCACCCTACTGGCCTTCCATAAGACCTGCTTCTGCCAGCAGGCCTGGGGGCCATGAATTGTACATCTTTCATGGCCAAACTGCATGAATGGTGTGTATGTATGTGATTATGACTTTTTATAATAAATGGATTTTATCATGGGGTTAGTTTTAGATATTATATTCGACTTCTCTTATTGTTTTGTATCTTTCATATTGTATTATTATTTTGTAAGCCGCCCTGAGGCCTTCAGGATTGGGTGGCATAGAAGTCGAACAAACAAACAAACAAACAAATCAGTGCTCATGCACTGATTCAGAATATTTCTCAATTTGGTGAGAAATAATGTGTGAGATTATGGTTCTCATAATCCAGAGCAATTACAGATAGTCTTTGATTTACTACCATTCACTTAGTGACTGCTACAAATTACAACAACACTGAAAAAAGTAATTTTGTGACCATTTTCCAGCATCCCCATGATCAAAAGCTTGGCAACTGGCAAGTATTTGTGATGGTTGCAGTGTCCCGGGGTTAATGTAACTCCTTTGCCAATGGACAATGCCAGTTGGAAAAAAATCGGTTATTTGTGATTAGAGGTATGGTTGCTTCAAAGAAAATAGATGCTATGTTCCAGGAGGATTTAGAGCAGTATCGCATAAAGCTTCATCCCACTTCAGGTGTTCTTCTGTGTAACTGAAATCTGGCTGGGCCCAGAGGGAGAAGTTCCTCTCTCTGAAATTTGCCTAGCCGGGTTTCAGATATGGCATCAGCCTCGACCCCAGGGAAGGCGGGGAGGAGTGGCTATTATAGCCAGGGAGAGCCTTGGCCCACGTAGACTCATTGCTCCAGAGATTGCGGGTTGCGAGTCCCTCCTTGTGAAGTTGGACTTAGGGGTTCAGGTGGGCCTGTTTCTCATTTGCCTGCCTCCCAGCTGCGTGTCACAGGCCTTGCCTGTGCTACTTGAGGAGGTAGCCGGGTTGGCGGTGGAGTTCCCCAGACTTATTGTCTTGGGGGACTTTAACCTGCTGTCACTCGGCGAAACCTCTGGACTGGCACAGGAGTTCATGACCACCATGACAGCCATGGACCTGACTCAAGTAGTACAGGGTCCGACTCACGAGGGGGGGCATGCACCCGACATGGTATTCCTCTCTGAGCAATTGAGTAATGGTCTGAGACTAAGGGGCTTAGAAGTGTTGCCTTTGTCATGGTCGGACCATTTTCTACTGCGGCTTGACTTTCTGGCTCCGATCCTTCCCCGCAGGGAGGCGGAACCGATTAGGTTGTTCTGCCCTGATTCCTGATGGATCCAGAAGGTTTTCAGAAGGCACTTGGGGTTATTCCAGATACACTCGTACACAGTTCAGCAGAGTCTCTGGCTGAGGCCTGGAACAAGTCTGCAGCAGAGGCTCATGACCGAATTGCGCCGTTGCGACCTCTCTGTGGCGCTAGACCCCGTAGAGCTCCATGGTTCAACGAGGAGCTCTGGGAGTTGAAACACCAGAAGAGACGTCTAGAGAAGCGATGGAGGAAGAGTAAGTCCGAATCCGATCGAACATTTGTAAGAGCTCACATTATGACTTACAAAGTGGCGCTCAAGGTGGCAAGATGCGCGTATCATGCCGCCTTGATTGCATCAGCGGAATCCCGCCCTGCTGCTCTGTTTAGAGTGACCCGCTCCCTTCTCAACCACGGGGGAGTTGGGGAGCCCTTGCAGAGTAGTGCCGAGGATTTTAACACGTTTTTCGCACATAAAATCTCTCGGATCCGAGCAGACCTCGACTCCAATTGGAAAACAGAATTGACTGACAACGAGTCAGTCGAGGTGACTGGGGCTCGTACTTGTCCATCTGTCTGGGAAGAGTTTGATCTGGTGACACCTGATGAAGTAGACAAGGCCATTGGAGCTGTGAGTTCCGCCACCTGTTTACTGGACCCGTGTCCCTCCTGGTTGGTTTCGGCCAGCAGGGAGGTGACACAGAGCTGGGTCCAGGAGATTGTCAACACTTCTCTGGGGAAGTGGTTTTTCCCAGATGCCTACAAGGAGGCACTTGTGCGCCCCTTCCTCAAGAAGCCTTCCCTGGACCCAGCCATTCTCAATAACTATTGCCCAGTCTCCAACCTTCCCTTTATGGGGAAGGTTGTTGAGAAGGTGGTGGCGCTCCAGCTCCAGCGGTCCTTGGAAGAAGCCAATTATCTAGGCCCCCAACAGGATTCAGGCCTGGCTACAGCACGGAAACTGCTTTGGTCACTCTGATGGATGATCTCTGGCAGGCCCGGGACAGGGGTTTATCCTCTGTCCTGGTGCTTCTTGACCTCTCAGCGGCTTTCGATACCATCAACCATGGTATTCTGCGCCGGCTGGAGGGGTTGGGAGTGGGAGGCACTGTTCTCCAGTAGTTCTCCTCCTACCTCTCCGGTCGGTCGCAGTCAGTGTTAGTGGGGGGTCAGAGGTCGACCGCTAGGTTGCTCCTTTGTTGGGTGCCTCAGAGGTTGGTCCTCTCCCCCTTGCTATTTAATATCTACATGAAACCGCTGGGTGAGATCATCCAAGGACATGGGGTGAGGTATCATCAGTATGCAGGTGATACCCAGCTTTACATCTCCACCCCTTGTCCAGTCAGTGAAGCAGTGGAAGTGATGTGCCAGTGTCTGGAGGCTGTTGGGATCTGGATGGGTGTCAACAGACCCTGATAAGATGGAGTGGCTGTGGGTTTTGCCTCCCAAAGATAATTCCATCTGTCCATCCATTACCCTGGGGGGGGGAATCATTAACCCCCTCAGAGAGGGTTCGCAACTTGGGTGTCCTCCTTGATCCACAGCTCACATGGGGGAATTGACATGTTCCTTCTCCCTAGGCTTATAAAATTTATGTATGGTACACTAGTGTGTATGATTGGTTTTAACTTGTGGGGTTTTTTAAATTAATTTAAATATTGGATTTGTTTTACATTGTATTGCTATTGCTGTGAGCCGCCCCGAGTCTGTGGAGAGGGGCGGCATACAAATCTGATTAAACTTAAACTTAAACTTAAACATTAGAGAAACATCTTTTAGCTGTGGCGAGGGGGACATTTGCCCAGGTTCGCCTGGTGCACCAGTTGCGGCCCTATTTGGACCGGGAGTCACTGCTCACAGTCACTCATGCCCTCATCACCTCGAGGCTCAACTACTATAACGCTCTCTACATGGGGCTACCTTTGAAAAGTGTTCGGAAACTCCAGATCGTGCAGAATGCAGCTGCGAGAGCAATTATGGGCTTCTCTAAGTATGCCCATATTACTCCAACACTCCGCAGTCTGCATTGGTTGCCAATCGGTTTCCGGTCACAATTCAAAGTGTTGGTTATGACCTATAAACCCTTCATGGCATCGGACCAGAATATCTCCGGGACCGCCTTCTGCTCGCACGAATCCCAGCGACCAGTTATGTCCCTCGGAGTTGGCCTTCTCCAGGTCCCGTCGACTAAACAATGTTGTTTGGCGGGACCCAGGGAAAGAGCCTTCTCTGTGGCACAAACTCCCCCCAGATATCAGAGTTGCCCCCACCCTCCTTGCCTTTCGTAACCTCTTAAAAACCCACCTCTGTCGTCAGGCATGGGGGAATTGAAATACAGTATTCCCTTTCCCTAGGCTTGTAAAATTTATGTATGGTATGACTGCATGTATGACTGATCTCTTAAATTGGGTTTTTTAGATTTTTTAATATTAGATTTGTTTACATTGTTCTTTTACTGTTGTTAGCCGCCCCGAGTCTGCGGAGAGGGGCGGCATACAAATCAAATAAATAAATAAACAAACAAATAAAGAAATAAAGAAATAAAGAAAGAAAGAAAGAAAGAAAGAGAAAGAGGTTTCTCTTTTTCTACCCATTTTCATAATGTGGGATAATTTCAACCAAATTCTTAAAATGGCCTTTTTGAGCTTCTTCTGTTGATTAGAAGACAGGACAAGAAACAATGGACGGGAACTGATCAAGAAGAGAAGCCACATGGAGAAGTGAAGGAACAATTAATCAGAGGAACAGTTTGCCTTCAGAAATTGTGGGTGCTTTCATCACTGGAAGTTTTTAAGAAGAGGCTGGAAAGTGACTTGTCTGAAATCCTATAGAGCCGGGATGGTGAACCAATGGCACACGTATCACAGGTGGCATATGGAGTCATATCTGCTAGCTCAGCTCCAATGTGCGTGTATACTGATTTTTGTCTCTGGGAGGGCATTTTTCGAGTCCTTGGAGAGGGGTAGCATATAAATCCAATAAATAAATAAATAAAATTTTGGCTTCCGGTGGGCCTCTGGGGGGAGGCAGGGAAGGCAATTTTCACCCTCCCCAGGCTCCAGGGAAGCCTCTGGAGATGATGGAAAATGGCCCTACCAGGCTCACCGGAAGTGAGAAACAGGAGCGGGTAGGTCATGTGTGCATGAGCCGGGGTGGGGCAGGGGTGGGCAGCAGGCAGGACGGAGTGGAACACAATTCCACCGGAGGAAATGAAGATGCATGCACAGCTCCAGCTGATTGGTGGCTGTCACTTTCTAGATTACTGGTCTTGGCTTGGCTCTCCTTTTTTTCCCCTGCTGCTGCATCTGCGCTTCTTGCTTTTCTCCTCTTTCCTCCTTCCTGGCCTTGGACGAGCTTCCCTCTCTCCTGCCCGGCTCCCCTCCAGCCTCACATGGCCACCTCCCTCATGAGGTGCAAGCAGAAGGCATGGGGGGAAGTGGCGCTGGCAGGATTGATGCTTCTGGCAGCACCCGTTCACCTAAGTACCCAGCCTGAGGTGGAGAGGGCAACCCAGGAAGGAGAGTGTGGGAAATGCGAAGCAAATTTTCACCCCAGCGAGCGACACTGGTGAGGTTGTAAGTCAAGGACTTAACAGTTCACTTGAATGATGATGATCGTTCAAGCCACTCCCACCTGGTCACATGGCTGGCAAGCCACTCCTGCCTAGTCACATGACCATTAAGCCACACCCACAAAATAAGCTACACCCACAGTGTGGTAGTAAAAAGTTTGCCTGCCCATTACTGGGGTAAGGCATGGGGGGGACATTGAATTATTAGTGTGTGCACATGAGGGTGGGCACTTTCAGCACCTGAGGGGGAAAAGGGTTGCCATCCCTAGCACGGGGTGTCCTGCTTGAACAGGGTGGTTGAAATAGAAGACCTCCAAGGGAGGGGCAGATTCCCACTACCGCCGCTGCCGGTACATTGTACACATAGCTTTGGTTATCTTGCATGCGCACGCACCCCAGTGTGTTTTGCTTCTGCGCATGCGCAGGAAGCAAAATCTTGCAAGGGGATGCGTGCGTATGTCAGTTTTTGTTGCTCCACACATGCGCAGAAGCAAAAACATGCCGAAATCTCACACACGCATGTCCCCTCACAAGATTTTGCTTCCTGCACATGCTCAGAAGCAAAAACACGCTGGGACGCACGCACAGATGCACAAGAGACTTGCACCGTCCTTTAACTTGCCAGTAGCAACCAACTACTGCTCCAGGGTTCCTTCCAGCTCTATTTTGATGGATGGATGGATGGATGGATGGATGGATGGATGGGGCCAAGGATATCTTCTTAATGTTTTTTTCCTGCTTACCTCTATTGCTCTGTATCTTCCAGGTTGTCCCAGACTCCCAGGTTCTCCATCAGAGGAGGTCTCCTGGGATGAGTTGCTTTCTGGGGTCTTCTCCTGAGGATGAAAGAGTGTGAGCAACTAGAGAGATTGCAAAGGACTGGAAAAATGTAGTGTGTAGTAAAAGGCTGGATGTTTGTGCCAATCCTTAACCACCTTATCACTGAAGTGCAGGAATATCACACTGATCTTAAAAACTGAGTTTTCTCTCTTTTAGATTTGTGGCCGAGTGTTATTGAGGAATTGGGGGAAGGGAATTCAATGCCAGTTTTTCAACTCACTTACAATGAGCTGATTGGTTTAAAAAGTTAATTTTTAGCCCTTTCCTGGGGGAATGGTTTTTGGCAATCCACATGTAATGCTTATAACTACTGGTCTTAGCTTGAAAGTTGCATTAATTTGTGGATGAGTTCCTAAAGCTGCTGGCAAATTTGCAGATGGGTTTACAAATCAGTTAGCAAATTGAAAAGGGTTTCTCACTTTTTTTTGTTAATGCAAGGATCTCTTTGGTTAGTACCTGCACTGATTTTATGAACCATCTCTTTCTTCTTTCTTATTTAATCTGGCTATCACCTATTAATTTAAGCTTCTTCAGGCTCAAAGTGTTATCTAAGCCCAGTCTTTCTGGGCTGCAATTTGCTTGTAAAATATACCAAATTCCAATGCAACATGTGAATCTAGTGAATTTCTGCAGTGAATTAAGAATATAATTATCTGCATTTTTGCTCAGAAATAGTCCTGTGATATTCAAGATAGAATATTTCCAAGAACAGTACAGACTGCATCTGAATTTAAATCTCATACGGTTAATCAACTAAGATTTTAAATAAACATTCTTTGGGTAAAATCTCAGTCTGGTCTCAGCCCCATTTTCAAAGGGAAATCTACCTTCAAACATTTTAAGTGACTAAATGTATCTATACATTCTATGTATTTGTTTAGTTTTGTTCATTTATGTATATTTTAAACATTGCATCTTTTCATTGATTAATTGGTGCTTAATTGAAATGGCTTCATTGTTTTATGTGCCTTTTTAAATTAAGGTTTGGTTGGTTAAAATAGGCTTTTGAAATTATTTCATTAAGCCTTTATTTTTCTTAGAACAGTATTAGGATTCTTCTTCTATGCTCAGTATTTTATTTTATGTATTTTGAATCTTCTTAAAAATATTTAGAAGACCAATATGGAACTGCAACAAGAAATACGAAATTAGGAATCGAATTAAGCCAATATCTGACATTTTATTTGTTGACCTATTCTAAATTAATTTTGAATGCAGAAGTGATTTTTTTTTCCAAAGAAACTTTAAGCGGCAAACATTGACACGAGTAAACAAAAGAAGGGTGTGAATTCCTCCTCTCAATATTTCTGTGACTTTTCTGAATTGTCTTTTGGGGTTCTTTATACTCTCTGAATTGTTTCTCTGTGAATAATCATCTTGGCAGTTGTCTGTCTATAAATTGTCTTCTTGGCAAACTTGGGGAATGCTGAATTTGGGACGTTTCTAGATTTAATTAAACTACTTTGCAAGTATGAGTAGAAAGCTCCATCTATTGGTTAGAGAACAGGTTGCAACTACGTCTATTTGTTATTTATATAAATTTCTTGCAGCTTTGTTGCATATTGTCCTTGTTTTTATTATCCTATTTAGACAGTTCTTTAAGATGCTTCCATGGCAAATGATATAAAATGCCATACATATGCAATACATACAATGCAAGCCATTGTCTGCTCCAATTATGTAATTATTTAATTTCTCTAATCACAACTTGCAAGGCTAGCTAATGTATCTGCAACTCAGAGGTGACAGTGCATTATTTTGCTGTATGCTCCTTTTACAAAGGCAATGTTTTTTTAAAAGATTTGTTTATTGAGTTTTACAAAATAAAAAGGTGTGTACAGCACATTATCTTTCTTTTTACAGATCTTACCCATTTCATCATATTTCTTATGTTTCCATTTTTACATACTATATATTTTCATTTCTATATCAGTTTATATTTACCTTTATAAATTGTTTATTGCATTGTATGTTTTTGTATACCATTACATATTATAACACTATACCTTATTTCTAAAGGCAATATTTATAAAAGAAGAATTGGGCTAGTGAAGACAGAAAACCTGGCTGCATTTTTTTGTTCAATTAGGAAGTCATATTACAACTCAGACTTCCAAAAAAAAAAGATTTTTGGATAATTATAGCACATGCAAGCCTTTGCAAAGAGAAATGTTTTAATTAATTTCAGGGTTGTGTCCAAGTAATTTGTTCTTCAAAAGGTTTCGAGTTATTACACAAAAGTAGTTACCTGAAGAGGCAGTCCCAGATTCTTGAAAGTATTGATTATAATCCTCGACTTACAACCACAGTTAGGACCAGGTTATGTGTATAAGGACCAGTTATAAGTCACTTTTTTTAATGCTGTTGAAATAGTCACTAAATTAATGGTTGGAAGTCCAGGACTACCTGAGTAGGAGGAAATTATTTATTTATTTATTTATTAGAGTTGAAAGGGACCTTGCAGGTCATCAAGTCTAACCCACTGCTTAAGCAGGAAATCCTACAGCACTCCAGCCTAATGACAGTCCAATCTCCTCTTGAAAATGTCCAAAGTTGGGGAGTTTACAATCTCTGCCGGCAGGCCATTCCACTGGTTGATCGCTGTGACCATCAGGAAGTTCTTCCTTATCTCCAGGTTGAATCTCTCCTTGGTCAGCTTCCAGCCATTGTTCCTCGTCCGGCCCTCTGGTGCCCTGGAGAATAGAGTGACCCCCTCCTCTCTGTGGCAACCCCTCAAGTACCTGTAGACTGCTATCATGTCCCCCCTGGCCCTTCTTTTCTCTAGGCTATCCAAGACCAGTTCCAGCAATTTCTCTTTATAAGTCTTGGTTTCTAGTCCCCTAATCATTTTGGTTGCTCTTTTCTGCATCTTCTCCAGAGTTTCTATGTCTCTTTTGAAGTGTGGTGACCAGAACTGAATGCAGTACTCCAGATGTGGTCTGACCAGGGCATTATAGATGGTATTAATACTTCCCTGGTCTTGGAGTGTATCCCCCTCTTGATGCAGTTTAGGATTGTGTTGGCCTTTTTAGCCACTGCTGCACATTTCTGGCTCATGTTTAGTTGATTATCCACCAAGATATAGTTACTCAACTTTTTTTTTCATAGATCTTTTGCTTCCAACTTCGCTGGATTGTGGTACCCAGAACCCCCCCCCCCCAATCTAGGAAGCTTATCTTGCAGGGGTCTATCTGTATAGATCAGTGATGGCGATCCTTTTTTGGTTCGCATACCAAAAGGGTCTGTTTGCATATGCTAGCATGCATAGACGTGCCCACCTCATTCCTTCCCCCCCACACACACATATGAAGCCTCTGTGCATGCGTACAATCAACCCCCATCCCTGCGCATGTGCACAGGCCTCACTGAAGGCTGGGAGAGTGAAAAAACCATCATGCCCTCCAATATGGCTCTGCGTGCCACCTGTGGCACGCATGCCATAGGTTCACCATCATGGGTATATATCATCTCAAATGAAAGGCAATATACAGGTGTGTGTGTGTGTGTGTGTGTGTGTGTGGGTGTGAGTTACCTGCAGGATTGATTGAAGATCAGAATCAGCTCTTGCCATGGGAAACTGCCATCTACAGGGTGTGGTCCAAAAGTAATGCACTTATTTTTTAAAAGTTATTTATTGAACAGATTTGCACAAACACTTGAAATTCTTTAAAGTATTGTCCTTGGGCCTCCACACATTTTTTCCAGGGAGTCTGCCAGGACCGGTACGTGCCCTGGAAGGCATCTTTGGGGACCTCTCGCAAGATCTTCGTCACAGCTGATGACAGACAAAAAACACATCTTGCCACAACTCGCTATGAGTCTGCGGGTTCCTCGCCAAACATCAGGTGTCAACGCTGCCCCACCCCCCACCGCTATAGCCCTGACTTCTTTTTGTTGCCAGACCTGAAAGGAATCCGTTTTTCATCCATAGAAGAGATCCAATCAGCTGTGACGAAGACCTTGCGAGAGGTCGCCGAAGATGCCTTCCAGGGTGTATACCGGTCATGGCAGAGTCGCTGGAAAAAATGTGTAGAGGCCCAAGGACAGTACTTTGAAGAATTTTAAGTGTTTGTACACATCTGTTCAATAAATTACTTTTTTAAAAATTGCACTACTTTTGGAACGCACCCTATAAGTTGCAGTATAACTGAAAAAACAGAAAGAGATCAGTTTTTAAATAGAAGAGATGCCCAGCCCTAGTAACCTTTAAGACCTGTTGATTTCAATTCCCAGAATTCCTATGGTCAGCCATGGTTGAAGTCCATAAGATGCCAAGTTTGAACACCTCTGATGTAGAGCATCCGTCTCACCTTGAGGTGTGGTATCTTAAGTGTCTTGGGGAAGATGGGTTTTAAGAAGCCTCAGCTGGAAGAAGGAGATGGCCTCATGAAGGGGTTCATGGTTGGCAGTGCCAGGATTACGATTAGGGGTAGGAGTAATGGGTGAAGGCTCTGGGCATCTTTGAGCAGCACAGCTGTCTCGTGATGTTATACTAGACCACAGGGATGCTGAAGTCTTTGAAGATGGGGAGAACAATGATATTGAAGAGCAGAAAGGTGGGTGATCAAAGTAGGAAGTTTTTGGAGTGTTTAGAAACAAGGAAGGAACCACATTGAGACTCTTGAGGACAGAAGACTTTAGTCTTGACAGGACAAAACCAGCAATTAGGTTTTTACTTAGAAGCAGAGAAACTGCCCTATTTTTGCATCTCTACAAAGCAGAAGTAACTAACTCTTTTTCTAAAGACCTCCACATAGGTCAATTAATGAATTAATCTTTTGATTAATGTGAGCTTCGCTGCTCAGTTATTTATTTATTTATTTATTTATTTATTCAATTTTTATGCCGCCCTTCTCCTTAGACTCAGGGCGGCTTACAACATGTTAGCAATAGCACTTATTAACAGAGCTAGGCTATTGCCCCCACAATCTGGGTCCTCATTTTACCCACCTCAGAAGGATGGAAGGCTGAGTCAACCTTGAGCCGGTGATGAGATTTGAACCGCTGACCTTCAGATCTACAGTCAGCTTCAGTGGCCTGCAGTACAGCACTCTACCTGCTGTGCCACCCTGGCTCTTCTTGAAATTTACTTTATTATTGAAATTTACTTTCTGTTTTGCAGATTGTAATTAGAATTATCTGCTTGCTCGTTGTTTCATACCATGTTTAAAGTATGTTTAGACCCACAATGAAGCAGTCCAGATTTGTGGCTGGCTCCCCATTAACTTTTGAAGAGTAATTCTTCATATCCAAGGACCACTTAATATCTCACGCTGAGCTTCTTTCTCTCCCTTCTAGGCGTGCCATGGGTGTTCCTCAAACAATAAATGCGACTGTAGTGGACAGAAAGGAGAAAAGGTGAGTCTGGAAGGAAGTGTAAATTTGTGCTAGATGTGGGGTCCCCAAAGGACCAGTACTGGGCCACGTCCACTGATTCCTGTAAGCTGCGCGCCTGTGCGCGCGCTCCAAAACATCCCCCTGCACACCCTTTTCCTTGGTCGCGCGCTCCCCATCTCCCTGCCAGCCCCCCGGAACATTCAAAATAAGAAAACCCTTCGCTCTTACTTTGAATGTTCAAAGTAGATGGGAGATGAGGTCTTTGGGTTCATCATAACATGTCCCATGCCTGTTCTTATATAGCATGTTGTGAATACTTTTTTAGTATGTACAGTATAGCTCTAGTATCAAATTGGTACAGATAAACTTCAGGGGCATGTGTGATCTGATTCATCCACCATGCTAATTCCTAATGAGGGTTCGTTTTGGTTTAATGTTAAGGAGAAGTCAACCACAGTCGTTTGAATACCATGATTGATGGCCTAGCATTATATACAAAGTAGTTATGACTTATTCTGCAACTCATAACTACACAGATCATGACATAACATGGTGTGTTAACCCCATCACTAAATTGGAGACATCAGCTTTTAAAGTGAACATTCACTAAAACCTCTCCAACAATGAATTGTTTGGATCTGAAATTCCAAGCTGACTTGAAGAGTTTGAGTTTCTTCTATAATTTGAGGTGCTGCTACAGTTTTAGCAGCAGTCTAATTTGGTCGCTCTGTTTTTGAAGCATGTCTTCCAGTCAAGCTACTTAGGAGGGGCACCTTTTTCTTGCCAGGTGCTCCATGGAATGAGGTCATAATTTGACAAAGGTGCTTGTTGAAGGTTCATGCGCCAAGCCCTTTCTTTGGCAAGGAAGAAAGGTTAAATGAGGCTGCGTTGCCAACAATCCCGTTTTCTGATAAAAAATAAGGGACGTTATAAGATTTACTGTTAGGGCACAACTTTGGACAGATATTTGGAGAAAGCAAATAAGGTTATGCATTATCAGTGGGAATCTCAGAAGCGATAAAATAGTGGTGCATAACTTGAATTAACTGTCAAAAGGTGTTCTATTTGCATATTGCAATAAGCCACATTTTATCTAAATATGCAGATGAGTTCTGATCTAATTGACATTCTCCGTACTGAAGGAGCGGGTCCAGCAGTCACATGGGTTGCTCATGTCCAATCCGGTGGAACTGAGCCTAGTGTTAAAAAAGCTTGCCGGATCCGCCCCTTCCCCAGAATTCGCTCAGTTCGCATATCCTGCGGTTGTATTGTGATAGCTCGTTCAACATTCTAACACCTTCCCTTCGATCTTTTCCTTCAAAAGTAGTAAGAATTGTTTTATCCTTATTATTTACTTGCACTAATAGCGCCAGCCGTTTGTGGCTCGGCTTTTTTCCTTGGAGAAGTTGCGGTTTCGTTTTCCCCCGGCGGTTTTGCCGGTTACGATTCCCGCTGCCGCTTGTGGATTCTTTTAATCCTTTGGCCTGGAGGTCTTGGTGCAAGTATTGATTTATTGATTTATTGATTCATTATTGTATATTATTAAAGGGCTTAAGAAATACCTCCTGCGGAGTGAGACGTCTTTCTAGTCTCCTGGACTTAGTCGATCGCTTCCCCTTTAAGAATATTACGGAGCGATTTTTCGGCGCGAAGGCCTTCGCGCCCTTTTTAAATTTAGGCCTCTCGTGTTGGCCCCCTGCCAGCCGCGTAGGCCTCAGTCCACCGCGTGGATCCCGGAGCGGGCCTTGGGACGCCCAGGCTTAATTCTCCACCGGCTAAGCCTCCAACCAGAGTGCCTTGGTTTACTTAATTAAAAAGTTTAGGGAGGCTGGCCCCGCTGGATTTGGGGACACGAACTCTGGGTTTGCCCAGATTGCCCTCAAGTCTCAGCAGCTTCGAGGCCTCGAAGCAGGATCCATTCCTCTTGGGAAGTCCTTGAAATTCTTCTCCTTAATTATTCAGTTATTGGCTCAGCCTTGTCTTCTGTTAATTGTCAGACTATGGCTACTTTTCCCAAGAGAGGCACAACTAAAGGTCCCAGAGAGGCCAGGCCTACAGGCGATGAGATTACTAGTATCCCCCAGGCCTCTTCCTCCTCTTCTCCAGGGGCCCGCCCCTCGACCAAGGTCACCAGGGCCGAGAAGAGAAGGGACCTAGCCCTACAAAGAATCCATGACAAATCAGCAAAACGTTTGAAAGTACAGGCCCAAGTACTCAGTAGTCAAGACCCCCCAGAGGCTTCTAATCTACCTCCTTCTGGGGTCCCTGTGTTATCTCTGGATGAGCCTAACCTAGACAGACCCCAACCTAACCTATGGGGCATAGGTCCAGAGGAACCAGATATTATTGAAGATTCCCCCCAGCCAGGATCCTCCCAGGCCTTTAGGGATTCTTCTGCCTTTCCTGCTGATATTTCTAGTTTACCTCCTGAGTTCCAATCTATTTTTGCTGTGTTGTCCAAGGCCATTGATGCCAAACTCTCCACCATCAATGAGCTTCCCTTACCTCCTCCTCCTCCTCGTCCCTCCCGCCCCTTGGGTTCTTCCCCAGCGGTTAGAGCTCCTATTCAGGATGATTCAGATTCCTCTCAGGACGAATATGAGGATATGGAGGATGATGAGGATCCCTTTCAAGGCCTCTCAGATGATGAGGAATCCCAAATAAAGGTTCCTTCTCCAATTACTATTTTTCCTTCTCAATTATTCAAATCTCTCCTCCTCAAAGCTAGAATTTCTACGGGATTAGCGGCCCAGGAGAAACAAGCCTCCACTGCCACTGATCCTCCGGAGGAGAATTTACCTTACTTCACAGAGGAACAGGAGGATAACGAGGTAATCCCTATGCCTAAATTGTTTAAAGATGCTTTACTCAAACAGTGGGATTTCCCAGCCTCTGGCCTTAATCCCTCCACCAAGGACAGAAAGTTGTACAAACTTTCCTCTTCCTATGAAGAGCTTCTATCCTTTCCCAAACCGGATGAACCTGTCAAGATTCTTCACTCGGCAGCGGCTGTGCCAGGCGAAGCGGAGGAAGTCCTCCGCCCAGAGGACAAGCGGATTGAACAAATGCTCAAAAGAGGATTCACCGCAGATTCCTGGGCCATTAAAAGTTCTGCAGCAGCTTCCTTTTTCTCCAGAGCCATGCTTCTATGGCTTCGCCAACTTCAACAGCATATTCCTCCCGATGACTTGAGAGGTCAACAAGACTTCAACAAGGTCTTTGCAGCTGCCCAGTACGTGGCTGATGCCACCTTGCAATCTACTAGATTTTCTGCTAAGTCTATTGCAGCTTCTACAACGGCAAGAAGACTCCTATGGATTCGCCCTTGGCAAGCGGGAGTACGCCAGAAGTGGCAGTTATCCCAGGGACCCTTAAAGCGCGACCTTCTTTTCGGTGATCTTCTGGATCCACTCCTCACGGAAACCACGGACAAGAAGAAAGTTTTGGGTCCAACCACAAAAAAGGCTACCAAAACGCAGTCCTTTCGTCGCCCAGGGCGCCAGCAAGATCAAGCGGCGTCCTATCAGAGATCTCCAGGTCAGTATTCCCCCCGCTTTCGTTCCCAAGGTAGGAACTCCAGGGGCAGAGGTTTTCGCTTCCAAAGGGGAGCGTCCTCTAACAGGGCTTCAAAAAAACCTAGATGGTAATCTTTCCTCAATTCCCATAGGGGGTCGCCTAGCCCATTTCGCCTCTAATTGGCGTCTCACCTCCAAGGACCCCTGGGTCATTGACACTGTTCAAACAGGTCTTCTTTTAGAATTTATTTCTCCTCCCCCGAAACGTTTTATTTCCTGCCCTTCTCCCAGGTCCTCCTCAGATTGTAACCGTATGGAGGAGGCCATTTCTCATTTATTGTCCATCAGAGCCATTCAACCGGTTCCTTCCGGTCAGAAGGGCCTAGGTTTTTACTCCATCCTATTTATGGTTCCAAAGTCCTCCGGAGGTTGGAGAGCTATTTTGGATTTAAAGAAGCTAAACCTATTCATCAAATATAGGAAGTTTAAGATGCACTCCTTATCTTCTATTTTGGCCGCCATCCACACGGGAGATTTCATGGTCTCCTTAGACCTCACTGAGGCCTACCTCCACATTCCTATAGCCAAATGCCACAGAAAATTTTTACGTTTTTCCTTTCAAGGCAGGCATTTCCAGTATAGGGCGATGCCATTTGGCCTTTCCTCGGCCCCTCGGGTCTTTACAAAGCTCTTGGGGTCCCTGGCGGCCTATATCCGGGCGTCTCCCATCCACATTTTATGTTATCTTGATGATATTTTGATTCATGGGAACTCCCTAGAAAAAGTGAAAACAGATCTTTCTGTCACCATGTCAGTCCTTCAGGACCATGGATTTTCCATCAACTTTGATAAAAGTCACCTCCAACCTTCCACATCCATCTTACACCTGGGATCCATTATTAATTCAGAATCCTCCCAGGTTTTTCTCTCTCCCGAGAGAAAACTCAGTATAGGGGAGTTAATTTCTAACATTTTATCTAATTCTTCAGTATCCATAGTAACTCTGTCATCCCTTTTGGGGAAGATGGTGTCATGCATAGGCATCATTCCCTGGGCTCGCCTTCATGCTAGGGAACTCCAGTGGCTCCTATTACCCTTTCAGAGATCGGGGCACAGCAACTCAAATCGTCGCATTGTCATCCCACCAAGTGTTCGCAGATCCTTCAAGTGGTGGAAGTCTCCGGCCATGGACAAAGGATCCCCGTTCAGGTGCCCGGATCAATTTGTCATCACCACAGATGCCAGTCTATCGGGATGGGGCGCCCACGCCCAGGGGATGATAGCCCAGGGCACGTGGTCCCCGGAGGAAGCTTCCAGGCCAATCAATTGGCTAGAGTTAAGAGCCGTTTCCCTGGCTCTGAAGCATTTCTCTCCTCGCATTCCCAACCGGCACGTTCTCATTCTCACCGACAACATTGCCACAAAAAGCCATATCTGCAGACAGGGGGGCACGAGATCCAAGGCCCTCATGAGGGAGGCCCTCAAGTTAGGCCTTTGGGCGGAAAAACATCTTCGGTCGCTCCTAGCAGACCACATCTCGGGGAGCCTCAACGTCCAGGCGGATTGGCTATCTCGAGCAACGATAGACCCAGGAGAGTGGAATCTCCATCAAGACCTGTTCCATCAAATCAGCCTCAGATTCGGCCTACCAATCCTGGATCTCTTCGCGACCAATGCGAACGCCCAACTCCCTCGCTTCTTTTCCAGATTTCCATCCCCGGGAGCGGAAGCAATCAATGCCCTCCGGAGTCCATGGCCTCCAGGCCTACTCTACGCATTTCCTCCAATTCCAATTCTCCCGGACGTGATTCACAAGGTTCTCACCGAGAGGGCCCGAGTAATCTTAATCGCCCCTCATTGGCCCCGCCGGCCCTGGTTCGCGGACCTCCAACAGCTGTCCGTCCAGGACCCTTGGCGACTCCCCGTTTCGGGGGATATGCTGCGGCAGGGGGCTTCATTCCATCCAGACCCGGAGTGGTTCCACCTCACCGCCTGGCTGTTATCAGGAGAGACTTAGAACTGCGTGGTCATGACCCCGATTCAGTGGAGGTCATTTTAAAGGCCAGAAGGGGTTCGACCAATCGAATCTACGACCACACGTGGTCCAAGTTTCACCAGTGGTGTCTACAGGAAGGTCTCTCCCCTCTGTGCATCCCCATACACAGAATCATTTCCTTCCTTATGCAAGGCTTCCATAAAGGACTTTCCACCAGCACCCTCCGGCGTCATCTGGCAGCCATTTCATCTGTCCTAGGGGGTCCCCGCAGACAGCCTCTCCGATCCTTCCCTGAAGTTCAGGAATTCCTCAAGGGCATAGCCAACCTCAGACCTTCCAAGGTCCACAGGTACCCATCCTGGGATTTGCCACGGGTTCTCCATTCCCTCACGCAGGCACCATACGAACCCTTAAAATCGGCGTCCCTCAGGTACCTATCCTTTAAGGTAGCATTCCTGGTGGCTATTACCTCTGCACGACGCATTTCGGAGTTGGCTGCCCTCTCGATCAGGCAGGACCTTTGTCAATTTCATCAGGACAAGGTAGTCTTGCGACTGGACCCCACCTTCTTACCCAAGGTCAGTTCCATGTTCCACAGAACTCAGGATATTGTCCTACCATCCTTCTGCCTCCAACGAGACCATCCCTTGGCAATTAGATGGCACACCCTGGATCTTATTAGAGCACTGAGAATCTATATCCAACGCACTGGACCCTTTCGGAGGTCAGAAGCACTGTTTATAGCCTATCACCCCAGAGTCATGGGTGCCAAAGTGTCTTCAACAGTAATAGGCCGTTGGATCAGAGGGACTATATCTAAGGCCTATGAATCGGCCTCCCTCTCAGTCCCAAGGAACATCACAGCGCATTCCACCAGGAGCGCAGCCACCTCGGCCGCTTGGGCGACTCAAGCCCCGTTGGAGGAGGTCTGCAAAGCAGCCACTTGGGCCTCGCCAAATTCCTTCATCAGGCACTACAAGATTGATGCTTACGCTTCAGCGGACGCTGCCTTCGGCAGAAGGGTACTCCAATCCGTTATCTCACACGATAGCAATCTAATCCCTCCCTAGGGACCATCTCTTGGGTATGTCCCATGTGACTGCTGGACCCGCTCCTTCAGTACGGAGAATAGGCGTTGATTGCTTACCTGAACGCCTCTTCTCGTACGGTGAGCGGGTACAGCAGTCACTTCCCGCCCTTGTATGTGTCTTCTTTACCTTCTATAATCCTTTTTCCTCTAACAATAAGAGTTGAACACTACAGAGCTTCACAGCTGAGCCTAGTCTATGGATTCGCGAATTCTGGGGAAGGGGCGGATCCGGCAAGCTTTTTTAACACTAGGCTCAGTTCCACCGGATTGGACATGAGCAACCCATGTGACTGCTGTACCCGCTCACCGTACGAGAAGAGGCGTTCAGGTAAGCAATCAACGCCTATTCTCCATCTGATATCATTTGTCAGGAGGTCATATTCATTTCTGACTTAATGGTCAATAGTCAATTCAGTGCAGAGTCCACACTTTAAATCTCCAAATGAAGGCTTCAAACAGCCCCTACCATTTAATTCTACCCACAGCTTTGTAGAAGCTGCTTTATACATAACATTGAGGCAGGTACTGTGCTTAGTGCCACAATGTTAGGTGTATTATATCACACTCATGTTTAAAGCAATATGTGAACATTTTGCTGCTCTCATTATTCCCGATAATCAAGAATGGACACATGATTAACTGCAAGCTGTAGCCAGGTAGTCTTTGATTTATAATCACAATTTCTGTTGTTAAGTGAGACATTTGTTAACTCGGTTTTGCCCCATTTTATGACCTGTCACAATTGTTAAGTGCATCACTGCAGTTGTTAAGTTAGTAACAGGGTTGTTAAATCTGGTTTCCCCATTGATTTTGCTTGTCAGAAGGTCACGATCAAATGACCTTGGAAGACAGCAATTGCCAAGCATCTGAATTTTGATCACATGATCATGGGGATACCACAAAGGTCGTATGTGTGAAAAACAGTCATAAGTCACTTTTTTCAGTGCCGTTGTAACTTTGATGGGTCACTAAATGAACTGTGGTAGGTTGAAGACTAACTGTATTCTAAAAATGCAATTCACCATGAAACTAAGATATTAGGCAAAAGATTTTTGTGGATTTGTCTACCTCATTATAATTTTTTCACATGTATATTTGGTAAGAGTGCTGCAAAATCCCCATTCCCTCCCAAATCCTGGGGGAAGGATATTGCAAAATTTCATTCCCACCCCAGTCTGGGGCCAGCCATAAGTAGTATTTGCCGGCTCTCCAAACTACTCAAAATTTCCGCTATTGGTTCTCCAGAACCTCCTGGATTTTACCCCTGCTCCCACCCCTCCTCACCCCTCTCAGGAGTCTTCATGCAGCCCATTCATCATTCCAGATAAGTGCAGGGGCCACACAAAGGGTCATTCTTTTCAAGGGCTGCTCTGTTTCAAAGAGGTCCTGGCCAGCTTGCTTCTAGAAGCAAAGAGAAGCCACCCATAACTTTGGTGTAGAGTAGAGTAGAATAGAATAGAATAGAATGTAGGATAGAATAGAATAGAATGTAGGATAGAATAGAATATAGGTTTTTTTGGCCAAGTGTGATTGGACACACAAGTCTTGGTTCATATACTCTGAGTATACATAAAAGAAAAGATAAGTTCATCAAGAATCATAAGGTACAGCACTTAATGATAATCCAGGTACAAATAAGCAATGAAATCATATTAGGAACCAGTCAATATAAATTGTAAAGATATCAGTTAGAAAGTTGCAGTCATACAGTCATTTGTGGGAGGAGATGGGTGATGGGAACAATGGGAAGATTGATGCAGTGCCAACTTAGTAAATAGTTTGACAGTGTTGAAGGAATTATTTGTTTAGCAGAGTGATGGCATTCAGGAAAAAACTGTCCTTGTGTCTAGTTTTCTTGGTGTGCAGTTTTGACGGTAGGAATTGAAACAGTTTGTGTCCAGGATGTGAGGGGTCTGTAGATATTTTCACTGCCCTCTTTTTGACTCGTGCAGTATACAGGCCCTCAATGGAAGGCAGGTTGGCAGCAATTGTTTTTTCTGCAGTTCTGATTACCCTCTGAAGTCTGTGTCGGTCTTGTTGAGTTGCCGAACCAAATCAGACAGTTACAGAGGTGCAGATGATAGAGTCAATCATTCCTCTGTAACTGTATCAGCAGTTTGCTCCGATTTCCAGCCACTTACAAATGTTGGCAAGTGTGGCGGGAACCAATGTTCCCTCTAATTTTTTTTGGGTGTGGGCGGAAAAGTATAGTGTCTGAGCGACAGTCCCTTTGGGACTAGGCGGCATAGAAGAATAAACAAACAAACAAACAAACAAATAAATAAATAAATAAGAAAAAATTCCCTTCTTTTTTTATTAAAATAAATTAATAATAAAACAAAACCAAAATCTATTACTATTATTATCTTCTCTTTTTCCATCCCTGTCTCCTCCCCCCTTGTGTGTGTGTGTGTGTGTGTGAACTCTTGAACCATTTCCAATTAGAGGTGAGCTGTTGGAAATGGTTCAATAGTTCACACACACACACACACACACACAGAGGGGTATTTTGGGGGGGCGCGCACACGCGCAGCTTACAAGGAAAAGTGGCAGGAACATGCATATTAGCCTGCTGCACTGGAGGAATCCTCTAAAATATCTCTGGGCTTTATTTATTTACTTACTTACTTACTTACTTACTTACTTACTTACTTACTTACTTACTTACTTACTTACTTACTTACTTATATGCCACCCCTCTCCAAAGACTCGGGGCGGCTATCAGCAATCATAAAACAGCATACAATAATAGAAACATAGAAGTCTGACGGCAGAAAAAGACCTCATGGTCCATCTTGTCTGCCCTTATACTATTTTCTATATATTATCTTAGGATGGATATATGTTTATCCCAGGCATGTTTAAATTCAGTTACTGTGGATTTATCTACCACGTCTGCTGGAAGTTTGTTCCAAGGATCTACTACTCTTTCAGTAAAATAATATTTTCTCATGTTGCTTTTGATCTTTCCCCCAACTAACTTCAGATTGTGTCCCCTTGTTCTTGTGTTCACTTTCCTTTTAAAAACACTTCCCTCCTGGACCTTATTTAACCCTTTAATATATTTAAATGTTTCGATCATGTCCCCCCTTTTCCTTCTGTCCTCCAGACTATACAGATTGAGTTCATTAAGTCTTTCCTGATAAATTTATGCTTAAGACCTTCCACCATTCTTGTAGCCCGTCTTTGGACCCGTTCAATTTTGTCAATATCTTTGACCCCCCACTAACACCGACTGCGACTGACCAGAGAGGTAGGAAGAGAACCACTGAAGGACAGTGCCTCCCACTCCCAACCCCTCCAGCCGGCGCAGAAGGATACCATGGTCGATGGTATCGAAAGCCGCTGAGAGGTCAAGAAGCACCAGGACAGAGGATAAACCCCTGTCCCGGGCCCGCCAGAGATCATCCATCAGTGCGACCAAGCAGTTTCCGTGCTGTAGCCGGGCCTGAATCCTGACTGCTGAGGACCTAGATAATTGGCTTCTTCCAAGGACCGCTGGAGCTGGAGCGCCACCACCTTCTCAACAACCTTCCCCATAAAGGGAAGGTTGGAGACTGGACGATAGTTATTGAGAATGGCTGGGTCCAGGGAAGGCTTCTTGAGGAGGGGGCGCACAAGTGCCTCCTTGTAGGCATCTGGGAAGGACCCCCTCCCCAAAGAAGCGTTGACAATCTCCTGGACCCAGCTCCGTATCACCTCCCTGCTGGCCGAAACCAGCCAGGAGGGACAAGGATCCAGTAAACAGGTGGTGGAACTCACAGCTCCAATGGCCTTGTCCACTTCATCAGGTGTCACCAGATCAAACTCTTCCCAGACAGGTGGACAAGTACGTGCCCCAGTCATCTCAACTGACTCGTTGTCAGTCGACTCTGTATTCCAATTAGAGTCGAGGTCCGCTCGGATCCGAGTGATTTTATCAGCGAAAAACGTGTTAAAATCCTCGGCACTACTCTGCAAGGACTCCCCAACTCCCCCGTGATTAAGAAGGGAGCGGGTCACCCTAAACAGAGCGGCCGGGCGGGATTCCGCTGATGCAATCAAGGCGGAATGATACGCGCATCTTGCCGCCTTGAGTGCCACTTTGTAAGTCTTAACATGTGTTCTTACAAGTGTTTGATCGGATTCGGACTTACTCTTCCTCCATCGCTTCTCTAGACGTCTCTTCTGGCGTTTCAACTCCCGGAGCTCCTCGTTGAACCATGGAGCTCTACGGGGTCTAGTGCCACAGGTCGCAACGGCGCAGTTCGGTCAAGAGCCTCCGCTGCAGCCTTGTTCCAGGCCTCAGCCAGAGACTCTGCCGAACTGTGTACGAGTGTATCTGGAATAACCCCAAGTGCCTTCTGAAAGCCCTCTGGATCCATCAGGCATCTGGGGCGGAACAGCTTAATCGGTTCCGCCTCCCTGCGGAGAAGGATTGGAGCCAGGAAGTCAAGCCGCAGTAGAAAATAGTCCGACCATGACAAAGGCAACACTTCTAAGCACCTTAGTCTCAGACCATTACTCAGTTGCTCAGAGAGGAATACCATGTCAGGTGCATGCCCCCCCCCTCGTGAGTCGGACCCTGTACTACTTGGGTCAGGTCCATGGCTGTCATGGTGACCATGAACTCCTGTGCCAGTCCAGAGGTTTCACCGAGCGACGGCAGGTTAAAGTCCCCCAAGACAATAAGTCTGGGGAACCCCACCGCCAACCCAGCTACCTCCTCGAGTAGCACAGGCAGGGCTTGTGACACGCAGCTGGGAGGCAGGTACGTGAGAAACAAGCCCACCTGGACCCCTAAGTCCAACTTCACCAGGAGGGACTCGCAACCCGCAATCTCTGGAGCAACGAGTCTACGCAAGCCAAGGCTCTCCCTGGCTATAATAGCCACTCCTCCCCGCCTTCCCTGGGGTCGAGGCTGATGCCATATCTGAAACCCAGCTGGGCAAATTTCAGAAAGAGGGACTCCTCCCTCTGGGCCCAGCCAGGTTTCAGTAACACATGCCAGGTCCACCTCCTCATCCAGGATCAGATCCCGGACGAGGAGAGCTTTATTTACCACCGACCTGGCATTGAGTAGCAGCAGCTTGAGCCCAGGGCCAGAATTACACTCATCACCAGCACCCAGGATTGGGTTCACAGAGCCGGAACAAGGGATCGTTATTAAGCAACAATCTCTCGTTCCCCTGGAACGGCTAGCTCTGTGGCCCCTGCCATATCTGCCTCTCCCCAGCAGGACCGGAATATTCCGACCCTCTACCACCTCAGATATCGGTGCCCCCTCCCCTCCTGCCTCTCCAGTGTCAGGTAGGCTAATCAAATCATTCATACCATTTCCATTTATTTCATCCATACCAGAGACCCACCCAGCCCACCCATAACAATCATTCATTTCATACATATCATCATACCCACCCCAATAATTCATTAGTTTTAAAAAACCCTTCTAATAAATTAGCTAAAATATTAATTATTAAAAATTCCATATAAATTCAATTAAAAAACAATATAAAGATCAATTACACTAAAATAGGATACCAATTAACACTAAGTTATTCTCAAGAACTTAATAGAATAACATATAATTATTAAAAAATCGTTAAAGTTATAAAGTGCTAAAGTTATAGAGTGCAAAAAAGGCAAGGAGGGTGGTTTACGAAAGGCAAGGAGGGTGGGGGCAATTCTAATCTCTGGGGGGAGTTGGTTCCAGAGGGCCGGGGCCGCCACAGAGAAGGCTCTTCCCCTGGGTCCCGCCAAGTGGCATTGTTTAGTTGATGGGACCCGGAGAAGACCCACTCTGTGGGACCTAACTGGTTGCTGGGATTCGTGCAGCAGAAGGCAGTTCCTGAGATAATCTGGTCCGATGCCATGAAGGGCTTTATAGGTCATTACCAACACTTTGAATTGTGACCGGAAACTGATCGGCAACCAATGCAGACTGCAGAGTGTTGGTGTAACATGGGCATATTTGGGAAAGCCCATGATTGCTCTCGCAGCTGCATTCTGCACGATCTGAAGTATTGGCATTTGTATTCTATCAATCTTCTACCTCGTTGAACCAGATTCCTCCTAAGAGGAAATCCTTGTAGCTGCTCTCCAGGAAAGAGTGTTGCCCTCTGTTTCATGTGGGGCATTGCTCATTCTACACGTCCCTTGTTAGACACAGATTGTTCTCTCCTGTGCCAGGTACTCAGCATCCCAGTTTTTCAGGAAGTTGTCAGAAGTGCACACGTTTGGCTTGCTGGAGATCTCACCTTTGTGTGCCCTGCTGGTGTAATTTGGTTCTTTAATTTCAAAACACAAACAAATGACCTTCAGAGAGAGAGAGAATTATCTGCCTGACAAGCCTATTTGGTTTGTTTGAATATAATTATTAATTAATTAATTTGATTTTTATGCCCTAGGGCAGCAATGGTGAACCTATGGCACGGGTGCCACGGGTGGCACGCGGAGCCATATCTGCTGGCACGCAAGTCGTTGTCCTAGCTCAGCTCCAATGTGCATGTGTGTGCCAGCCAACTGATTTTTGGCTCACACAGAGGCTCTGGGAGGGCGTTTTTGGCTTCTAGAGAGCCTCCAGGGGGATGGGGAAGGGCATTTTTACCCTCCTCCAGTTCCAGGGAAGCCTTTGGAGCCTGGGGAGGACGAAACACAAGCTTAGTGGGCCTGTCAGAAGTTGGGTAACAGTCTGTTTCTGGCTTCCAGAGAGCCTCCGGTGGGTGGGGGATTGAATTATGGGTGTGGGCACTTGGGCATGTGTGATAGCGCACATGCATGCTCTTTCGGCACCCAAGGGGGGAAAGGTTCGCCACCAGGGACTCTGGGCAACTTACAACCAAAAATATAACATCTGAGTACTATTAAAAACCTATAAAACAGTTTAGAAACTATTAAAATAAAACAGTGAAATCCATGCATACCATTTATGGGTGGATCTTGATGGCTACCATTATCGGATCAACGGCCCCAGGCCTGCTGAAAAAGCCTTTACTGCTTTCTGGAAGGCCAGTAGGGTGGGGGTAGTCCAGATCTCAGGAGGTAACTGGTTCCAGAGACTCAGCGCAGCCCCAGAGAAGGCCCTTTCCCACAGACCCACCAGCCAACACTGTTTAGCTGATGGAACCCGGAGAAAACCAACTCTTATCGGCCACTGGGAGCTATGTGGTAGAAGGTGGTCTCAAAGATAGCCTGGCCCTAAACCATGTAGGGCTTTAAAAGCAATGACCAACACCTTGAATTGTGTCCAGGGAGCCAGTGCAGTTCACAGAGGATTGGTGTAATGTGGGTGTACCTAGGTGCACCCATAACCATTCACGTGGCTGCATTCAAGAACTTATAAGAAATTATTCAAGAACTTACCAAGAATGTGATCATTTTCCTTACTTCCTAGCATATCCATCTCTTTCATAATGGCTGATATAGTAGTTCTTGACTTATGACCCGAGTCTTCGGAGAGGGGTGGCAAACAAATCTAATAAACTATAAACTACAACTATAACTATGACCACAGTTGGGAACAGAATTTCCGAGGGAAGGGGCATGGCCAGCGCCAAAGCAGCACAGAGTTCCATGCGCTCTGCTGGGGAATCCCGAATTCCAGCCACCTGGAGACAGTGTTCCCTTGACTTTCGCAGGGATGTGTTCCTAGACCACCTGTGAAAGTCAAATAAGTAAGTAATTACACTATTTTTGGCTATGAACAGTATCACAGGACATCCCCTAATACTTTAAACCCCTAAATTACAATTTCCCATTCCCTTAACAACCTTTAGATTATTACAGGTACTCACCATTATTACTGGTGCTCACCATTGAAGAAGATACTTAATGATCCTGATATTTATTAACATAATTATTTATTAACAATAATTTGGCGATGATGTATGACATCACGGGCGGGAAAAACCGTGGTGCAGAAAAAAACCCTGCGAAGTATTTTTTTTAATTAATTTTTTTTAAAAAACCCATGGTATAGACTTTTCGCGAATGTCAGACCCATGAAAGTCAAGGGAACACTGTATTGGGTTAGAACTGTATTGGTAATTTGCATACTCCTTGTGCATGCTGGGAAGAAGCTAAAAGCTCACCGCGAGGCAAAAAAACACCGGGTTTGCTGACCAGGGAAGCAGAGGAACTCACCACCCAGGAATCTGAGCTTCAGGGGGTAATTTGCATACTCCTGGTGCATGCTGGGAAGAAGCTAAAAGCTCACCGCAAGGCAAAAGAACACGGGGTTTGCTGACCAGGGAAGCAGAGGAAATCACCAACCCAGCAACAAGAGCAGACATGTCACCTCTGCACTCTCCCGCACCCACCCTGCAACCTACCACACACATAAAGAACAACACAGAGAGTGAGAGAGAAGATACACCAACCATGCACACAGAAGTCACTCCCCGAACAAGCATAGATGAAGACGGAACTGAATCCATGGTGTGCTGCAGTTTGTGCTCCATGTACTCACTCCTCCCCTCGAACCTCCAAAACTTTACCTGCAACAAATGCAAACTCATCCAGCTACTTGAGGAAAAAATCGAAAACCTAGAGAAAAACCTAACAACCCTGAAGCACCAACATCACAACGAGAAAATCCATCAGACTCCCAACAAAACCAACACCCCAGAGGAGCTAAGCCGAATCCACGTGCCAGAAGCAGTAAATAGCTGGACACACATCACCCTAAGACGAAAAAACAAGCCTCCACCAACTCCAACCCTCCTCCTCCCAACCCCACTGCCTACAAGCAACAAATATTCAGTACTCTCGGAACAAGAAAACCTGCAAACATCTGACAAAGAACCACCAAGAACCAAGCACAACACAACTCCACCAAAAGCCTCAACAACAGAAGCTAACCTCCCTCACCCCAAGCCAGCCAAAAAGAAAAGGAGAGTACTGGTAATTGGAGACTCAATCCTCAGGGGAACTGAGCCTCCCATCTGCAGACCAGACAACCAATCTAGAGAGGTGTGCTGCCTCCCCGGAGCTAAAATCTCTGACATAACTGAAAACCTCACCAAAATACTCAAACCCACGGACTACTACCCACTATTGGTGATTCATGCGGGAATCAACGACACAGGGAAAGACATGAACCAAATTATGAAAGACTATGACCACTTGGGCAACACAATCAGAAAAACAGGTGCTCAGGTTGTTTTTTCCTCCATCCTCCCCACTAGAGGACGACACCCCGCCAGAGAACGCAAAATCCCGCAGATAAATCACTGGCTTAAAGGATGGTGTCGCCATAAGAACTTCGGCTTCCTCGACCATGGTCTGCACTATCTCCAAGAAGGGCTTCTAGCAAGCGACGGGCTACACCTCACTAGAGCGGGGAAGAACCTCCTAGGTAACCGACTAGCCCAACTCATCAGGAGGGCTTTAAACTAGCTCTGAGAGGGGAGGGTGACCAAACTATACGACAAAACACTGAACAAAACAAGGAAGGGGAACGGGACAAGCCTACAAACAAACCTGAGATTAAAAAATTTCTACCTGCAAACAAACACAAACATCTAAAATGCCTGTACACAAACGCAGAAAGCTTGGGAAACAAACAGGATGAACTGGAATTATTAATACACGAGGGCCAATATGATCTAATTGGAATCACAGAAACCTTGTGGGACGAAACACACGCCTGGAACACACAGATAATGGGTTACAACCTCTTCAAGAAGAACAGGTCAAACAAGAAAGGAGGAGGTGTTGCACTATACATCAAAGACCACTACACTGCCACAGAACTACATCCAACCAAAGATGATAACCCCCTAGAAATCATATGGGTCAACATAAAAGAAAAAAAGAGCAACACCACAATTGGAGTATACTACAGACCACCCAATCAAACAGACACAATGGACGACCTCTTCACATGCCAACTAACAGACATATGCAACAAACACAGCACGACAATAATGGGGGACTTCAACTACCCAGACATCAACTGGAAAACTAACTCAGCACCAAGCGGAAAGTCTGCCAAATTTCTTTCCAGTCTAGCTGACAACTTTCTAACCCAAAAAGTTGAAACAGGAACCAGAGGGAATGCTATATTAGACCTAATACTAACAAACAGGGAAGAAACAATAGAGGGAACAGAAGAAGAAGGGAAACTGGGAGAGAGCGACCACGTCATCCTCAAATTCAACATAGTGCAATCACTAGCTACTATACCCAACACCACTACAGTCCCAGACTTCAGAAAAGCGGACTTTAACAAGCTCAGAGCGAACCTTGAACAATGCCCCTGGAACGAACTCTTAGAAGGAAAAACCACTCAGGAAGCCTGGGTGATCCTAAAAAACAGCATCATAGACGCCCAAAACAACGCAATCCCCATGAAAAGGAAAAACAGGAAAACCAAAACTAAACCTGCATGGCTAAACAAAGCCCTCGCAGATGACATAAAAGGAAAAAAAGCTAAGTACAAACAATGGAAAGAAGGACTCATAACCAAAGCGGAATATCAGCAAACAGCCAGTTCCTGCAAACAAAAAATAAAAACAGCAAAGGCACAATATGAACAACACCTTGCAGCGGAAGTCAAAGACAACAAAAAAAGATTCTTCCAACACATCAACAATAAGAAGAAAATCAAAGAAACAATTGTCACACTAAAAAACGAAGAGGGTAGAGAAATCACAGACAGCAATAACCAAGCACAGCTACTCAACGCCTACTTTGCAACAGTCTTCACACAAAAGGGAACCTCCCTCCAACCAATCTGCAATTTAACTGCAACAAACTGCCCCAGAACCGAACTCAACATAGACAAAAGCACAGTGAGGGACTACCTGAGGGAACTCAACGAATACAAATCACCAGGGCCAGACGGACTTCACCCCAAAGTCCTAAAAGAATTGGCAGACACCATAGCGGAACCACTCCTCCTCATCTACCAAATATCCTGGATCACTGGAGACCTATCGGAAGACTGGAAGCGAGCTGACATAGTCCCCATCCACAAAAAAGGCAAAAAGACCAACCCAGGTAACTACAGACCAATCAGTCTGACCTCTATACCTGGAAAAATACTGGAGAAAATAATCAAAAAACAACTTACCCACTTCCTAGAAACAAACAAGATCATATCCAATAGCCAGCACGGATTCATCAGAAACAAATCATGCCAAACCAATCTCATATCATTTTTCAACACCATAACCAAGTCAGTTGACCAACGCAACTCAGTGGACCTCATATACTTGGACTTCAGTAAGGCTTTCGATAAAGTCGACCACAATCTCCTAATCCACAAACTAGAAAAAAATGGAGTAGATTACTACACATGTAGATGGATAAACAGTTGGCTGACCAACCGCACCCAACGAGTTGTCCTCAACGGCACCAAATCCACATGGAAAAAAGTAGACAGTGGAGTACCACAGGGCTCTGTCCTGGGTCCTGTACTCTTTAACATCTTCATCAACGACCTGGACGAGGGAATAAAAGGGGAACTAATAAAATTTGCAGATGACACCAAGCTGGCGGGGGTAGCCAACACCCTTGAGGACAGGCTCAGAGTACAAGAAGACCTAGACAGACTATCACAGTGAGCCCATACCAACAAAATGAGGTTCAACACCGACAAATGCAGAGTCCTCCACCTCGGCAAAAAGAACCCTAGACATACATACAGCCTGGGAGATACCCCACTCAGCAGTAGTGACTGCGAAAGAGATCTTGGAGTCTTGGTGGACAATCAACTAAACATGAGTCAGCAATGTGCAGCAGCAGCCAAAAAAGCCAACTCAATCCTAAGCTGCATCAACAGAGGAATACGCTCCAAGACCAGGGAAGTACTAATACCACTCTACTATGCCCTGGTCAGACCCCACCTGGAGTACTGCATCCAATTCTGGTCACCTCACTACAAAAAAGACATCGAAACTCTGGAGAAGGTGCAAAAAAGAGCAACCAAAATGATTAGGGGACTCGAAACCAAGACTTACGAAGAGAGATTGAGAGAACTGGGACAGCCTAGAAAAAAGAAGGTCTAGAGGGGACATGATAGCAGTTTACAGATACTTGAGGGGTTGCCACGGTGAGGAGGGGGTCTCTTTATTCCCTAGGGCACCAGAGGGCCGGACGAGGAACAATGGTTGGAAGCTGACCAAGGAGAGATTCAACCTGGAAATAAGGAAGAACTTCCTGACGGTCAGAGCGATCAACCAATGGAACTGCCTGCCAGGGGAGGTGGTGAACTCCCCAACTCTGGACACCTTCAAGAGGAGATTGGACTTCCATTTGGCTGGGGTGCTGTAGGGTTTCCTGCTCAGGCAGGGGGTTGAACTCGATGACCTAACGGTCCCTTTCAACTCTATTAATAAATAAATAAATACATAAATAAATACATAAATAAACAAACAAACAAACAAACAAACAAACACCCTGGAGGGGCGGGGAGAATGAAAGATACCATTAGTGGACTGAGGGGTGGCAAATCCCCCAGGGAGCCAGCATTAACCTCTTGGTCAGTGGCTGTGAAAGGCGACCAGCTGTGGTGCTTAGCTTCAGTGGCCATAAATGAAATGAGAGAACTGAAAAGATCAAGAGTCACCTGGGTAGGAAGATCGAAATGCAGAGCTGGAGAAGGGAAAAAATATAGAAGCTGGTGAGTGTTTGGCTGTTCTTGAAGATAAAAGAAGAAATTTAAAACTGAAAGGGACCATAATTTCCATTGCCAAGCAAGGTTAAATGAATCACGCCCAATTTTACAATTTTGTTTAACCTTAATTGTTAGCCGAAGCGCAGGAATTGTCCCAAAGGTGTTTTTTCACTCTGGAAGGAGTTGATTCCAAAGGGTTGGAGCTGCCACAGAGAAAGCTCTTCCCCTTTTTTCTCCTTGAAGATGTTTTGCTTCTCATCAGCTGAAGGACTCGGAGGTTTATTTGGGTCCTCGGGGTCACCTGAGTAGTGCTCCTGATTCCTATAGTCTGGAATGTTTATCTGGAAATCCATTTCTACTCCCGCACCATTGAAAGGAGGACACAGATAAACTTCCAAGTGCTTCAACCACCCACCTAAAAGATGCAGATTACCAGCTGTCTGCAGAGAATATACTGAATTTTTCAGACTATAAAACACACCGGAGTATAAGACGCGCCTTAGTTTTGGGGGAGGAAAGTAGGGAAAAAGTAATCTGCCTACCAGGTATTCATCTGGCTAGTCCTTAAGCTGGTCATCTTTAGCACATTAGTTTGCTGGCTTGAGCCCACGTCCTTGTTTTTTATTCCCTGGTTGGGGATAAAAAACAGTTTCTAAAACACTTCACTTCCCTTTCTCTTCAGAGTGAGAAACAATGAGAAAAGCAGGCAAAGGGACGATCACTTCACTAGCAAAGCACAGAAAATCGCATCACTATTAGCACCTCCTTAGGGCTGAAAAAAAGCTCAGCTGATTGTTGGAGGGAGCAGCAATTATAGCCCTTGATTCAGATCTCTGGAAATAGGCCAGAATTATAATTTCCCCTTCTGTGCTGTTCAAACTTGTAACAGTTTCCAAATCGAGTATATTTATGTGTTTGGATTCCTTATCCTTTAAATAAATAAATAAAACAGTCTCATCCAAGCTTTCAGGTTTAGGTTTGGACTTGTTTGAACTTTCTGTGAAAGTAACAGGGCAAATGTTGGGGTTTTCTTTTTAAGGTGTCAGTCACTTAAAAGCAGAATATTGAGAATTATACCCACTGCCTTTTTACGCTTTTGTCTTTGTAAGTCTAAAGCAGGGAGTTGGGAGATTTGAACAGCCAACATGAATTGGGAAGGTGAATTCTTATGAAGATTCCAGGCACTTTCTCCAATGTCTTCCCATGTGTGAGATGTTGCATTTTAATCCACATAGACCTTGGACCACCTATAGCCATTTCTGGTGTCCTCAATAGCTCTCTATTCCATGCAAGGATTAGGAAGTCCTATGAATAAATTTTGAGTGAGAAGCAATTTTGCAGTGTCCCATCTTGAACTCCGATCAACTCCCTGAACTGCTAGAACAATGTGACCAAAACTCAGAAGAACATCTCTAGTACAATCTGAACAGCATCCTAATGTTTCCTCTTAAGGTCAAGGGGGGAAAAGCTGCTTTAGACTTAAAATGTCTTGAATTTGAAAGGTTTGGTTCACTGCCTAGTTGCCAATAATGAACATGTGATTATTTTTTTCACATTGACTATTATACTTGGTCAGAAATGGGTTGCATTTGATTTGGGTTAGTTCAGAGGGATCCAGGCAATGAATCACATCTGGTCCTCAACCTAAATTGCAGAGGTGAATTAACTCCTCCCAAAATCTTACAACACTTGTTTTACAGAAATAAAAATCTCTTTGAAGTGTAGCTAGATTCTGGTGAGTTTACAAAAATATCCGGATTTCTGTATCATCATCATCATCATCATCATCATCATCATCATCATCATCATTATTATTATTATTATTATTATCTTTGCAGCAACATGGCTGGTAGTTTGTCATGGTCATTTGCTATGATGCTTCCTTTGAATTCTCATTCTAGCCTACAATCTTCATATCCATCCAGATATTAACCAGATCTGACCCTACTTAGCTTGTGTGTATGTTTTTGCTTTTTAATAAGGGTTTTTAAAGTGACTTTTAAATTATTAGATTTGTTGTATATTTTTTTATTGTTGTTGTGAGCCGCCCCAAGTCTACGGAGAGGGGCGGCATACAAATCTAATAAATAATAATAATAATAATAACAACAACAACAACAACAACACTGGAATGATGGTTTGAACCCTTTCACAGCATTACAGGGTGGGCTCCTGTCACTGGCCTCAGCTTTTGTTCCCTTAAAAAGCATGTTCTGTGCAAGTAGATAAATAGGTACTACTTTGTTGGAGAGATGAGCTGGTGCTCTGTGCAGGCAGTCAGATTCCTGAGAGCTCTGAACCTTCCCGATTGTGGCACCCACTTGCTAGGCAGCTCTAGGAAGAGAGGGGGCCTTGGGTAACACTGCAGGCAAAGCCCCTCATCATTTTCTCCAGTGTGAAGCCAGCTCACCCTCCCATGGTGCACCTTTGGAAGTGTGCAAGTGTGTCCTATAACAGCTGGTATCTTGACAAGCCAAAGCATCACTCTGCAATAGCGTTTTGATGTCCTGGCCACTGTATCAGCACCATATGTTAATACGAGGGTTATCTGGAAAGTAAGGTTCCAAGGCACGTAGCTCTCACAGGGAATGTGCGTGATGGGTGCCCAAGATTTTTCTTGACGAGTGCTAAGTGTGGAAATTTTGCCTGAAGGAGAATGGGTAGCACACCACTGCACTGATTGACATTTGCTCTCTGAGGTATGGTGATATGCCCAAGTTTCACTTCACTTCCTGTCACTATACAGTTGAGAAAAGCCTCGCCTTCAATCTTGAAAGGGTCAAGAAATTCTTGGACGGCACTGACTTTGTCAATTTTGTGCACTTCAGTCAGCATCTTGAGCACCCATCGCAGCAGAGTTTCTGCCCTTAGCATTCAGGTAGCGTATTACAGTGCACACTTCATACTTGGAGGGTAATGGAATGAGGATGCTCATCTCTAACCTTCACCACAATGCCAGTTGATGATCTACTGACCATTGGCACTGCTTGTTCTCTTCCACTGGCTTTCTGCGACACAATAGTAATACCAACTTCTCCCACGAACATTCCCCGTGAGAGTTATGTGCCTTGTAACTTTACTTTCTGGATAGTTATAACAGCCGTGTCCTCTTTCTCTGAACAAAGATTGAGAAAAAACTTGTCTTTCTAGCATTGATGTGTATGAATCCAGGCAATGTTCTCAGCCTATGCTATACTCCAGAAAAAAGACTGTCCAAATCAATAGTTAAAAATTCTTGTAGATGCTAATTCATAGTATGAGAAATTGACAGAACCTTTCTGATTCTTGGACTCTCCCCTGCACCTTTTAGATGGTACAGTTAAATGGAAATAGGTTTTGATCTTGCTTCTGGTGTGTTTCACTGAAAACAGACCCTCTATCCATAGGAAACAACTGTGCTGCTATCCACATTGGTCAGTGTGTGATGCAAATAGAATATAAAAGTGATGGCAAATCTTTTTTTTCCTTGAGTACCAAAAGTGCATGTGTGTATGTTATCGTGCATGTGTGAGTGCCCACACCCATAATTCAATGCCTGGGGAGGGCGAAAATGGCTTCCCTCGCCCCGTTGGAGACATAATCTGAGGTTTGTTGCGGGAAAGATCAGAAGCAATGTGAGAAAATATTATTTTACGAAAAGAGTCATAGATGCCTGGAACAAACTTCCAGCAGATGTGGTTGGTCAATCCACAATCACTGAATTTAAACATAATTGGGATAAACATAGATCCATTCTAAGATAAAATACAGGAAATAGTATAAGGGCAGACTAGATGGACCAGGAGGTCTTTTTCTGCCGTCAATCTTCTATGTTTCTATGCTGGAAATGCCCCATTTCCCAACTTCTGGTGGGCCTGGTAGGCTAATTTTTAGCCCTCCCCAGTCTCCACAGGCTTCCCTGGAGCCTGGGGAGGGCAAAAACGCCCTCTCCATCTCCACAGAGGCCTTCTGAAAACTGAAAAAGTCCTCTCAGTGCCTCCGTACGAACTGAAGCTGGCCGGCGTGCACATGCTTGTTGGAGCTGAGCTAAGGCAACAGTTTGCGTGATGGCAGATGTGGCTCCGCATGCTACCTGTGACACATGTGCCATAGGTTTGCCATCACTGGAATACAGTGATCCCTCGAGTATCGCGAGGGTTACGTTCCAAGACCCCTCGCGATACTCGATTTTTCACAATATAGTGGTGCGGAAGTAAAAACACCATCTGCGCATGTGCACCCTTTTTTCCATGGCCGCGCATGCGCAGATGGTGTTTTTACTTCCGCACCTGGGAAGACCCAGGGAAGGTTCCTTCAGCTGATCTGCTCGGCAGCATCGGGGTTTCCCCGCCGCCCACGCAAAGGGGAAACCCCGATCTTCGGCTCCTTGCTGCTGCCGCGCCCGCCGCTTGTCCGCCCGCCGCTTGTCTGCCCGCCGCTTGTCCGCCCGCCGCTTGTCCGCCGCCTGCCTGCCCACCGCTTGTCCGCCCGCCACTTGTCCGCCACTTGTCCGCCCGCCGCTTGTCCGCCCGCCGCTTGTCCGTCGCCTGCCTGCCTGCCTGCCCGCCGCTTGTCTGCCCGCCACTTGTCCGCCGCTTGTCCGCCCGCCGCTTGTCTGCCGCCTGCCTGCCCGCCCGCCCGCTGCTTGTCCGCCTGCCGCTTGTCCGCCGCCCGCCTGCCCGCCGCTCGGTGCACGAGAGAGGGAAAGTGAGAAAAAGAGGGAGAGCAAGAGGGGGAGAGATAGAGAAAGAGAGAGAAGGAAAGAAAGAAAGAGATGAGAAAGGAAGGAAGAGAGTGAGAGAGAGGAAGAAAGAGAGAGAGAGTAGAGTGGAGTATTTTTTAATTAATATTTTCTGAAAAATCGTGATATAGCGTTTCGCGAAGATCGAGATCGCGAAACTCGAGGGATCACTGTATAACAAATGCTTCATTGTTGTCCATCCCCCCCCTCCCCAGCAATTCTCGATCAAGCTAATGAAAGAGAACTTACTCTCACAATTCCTTCTGGTGAATAAAACGTTCAGATTATTTTAAGTGGGAATAAGTTATTTTTTCAGTGGTTAGATGACCAAGGCACAGTTATATGTGGGTGTGTGGGAGAGAAGGAAAGAGTGAGAGAATGTCCTATTTTTCACAGTCCATCTTCAGAGCTGCACATGTTTTCATTTAACCTGCCAAAGGGACGTCCCAGGGGCTTTTTCAGAAATGGGAAAGACAGACAGCCAAAGACAACCGCAAGCCTCATGCAAAGAAGGCTGAAGAAGGGAACCAAGCCAGTCCATTAGGACAGTACAAAAATCAAACATTCCAGGAGGAAACACTTTGGTTTGGGGGCTGGGCTGCTTCCAAAAGACACAATCTGTTTCTGGTTTGGAGAGATTACCTTCTGGAAAACCTGCCAGCCCACCCCCAGCTCAGCTGTCTTGGCATGAAGGTTTAGCGGAAAAACAGAACCTTTTGAACTTCTGCAAGGACATTGTTTCCCCCAAAAGAGTTGGGCTGAGATGGATGGACTTGACTGCAGCAGCAATGAATGTTCCATTGAGAGCCCTAGAAGACCAGGCTGAGCCAAGTCAACCTGGAGAAATGGCACTGAATCAGACCAAGATCACTTGTTTTTCTTTGTACACTGAGACCTTACGCAGTGGAGATAACTTCCTTGTCCAATCACATTTGGTCAATAAAGAATTCTATCAATCATCTGTCTGTCTGTCTGTCTGTCTGTCATCCATCTACCCATCCACCCACCCACCCACCTATCTTATCTACCATCCTTACCTATCTTATCTACCATCCAACCAACCATCCATCCATCCATCCATCCATCCATCCATCCATCCATCTATCTATCTATCTATCTATCTATCTATCTATCATAGCATGCAAGAGTCTTCTTCCTCGCAGGATCCAAGGAGATTGTTGGGTGTGAGTCTCTCCTCCTGAAGTTGGACTCAGGGGTTCAGTTGGGTCTATTGCTGATGTACCTGCCTCCCAGCTGCGTTACAATGGCCCTGCCTGCACTGCTAGAGGTAGTAGCCAGATTGGCTCATGGTGCTGGAGGACTTTAACTTGCCATCGCTCGGCAAATCCTCTGATGCAGCTCAGGAGTTCACGGCTTCCATGACAACTGTGGACCTGACCCAAGAAGTTCAGGGTCCGACTCATAAGGGGGATCACATGCTTGACCTAGTGTTTCTGTCGGAGCAGTGGAGAGATGATCTGAGATTGATTAAGGGAATAGTCGTTTCTCCCTTGTCATGGTCAGATCATTTCCTGCTGAGGTTAGACTTTAAAGCACCACTCCTTCATCGCAAGGAGGTGGAACTGATTACGTGGTTCCACCCCAGACATCTAATGGATCTGGAAAGGTTCCAGAAGGAGCTTGGGGAGATCCCTTGTGCATAATCTATCTGAGTCCCTAGTAGTTGCCTGGAATACAAATATCTATCATCTATCTTCTATCTATCTATCTATCTATCTATCTATCTATCTATCTATCTATCTATCTATCTATCTTCTATCCATCCATCCATCTGATTGACTGTAGGATAATACAGATATCCTTGACTTACAACCATTTGTTTAGTGACTGTTCAAAGTTACGATTCTGAAAAGAGTGACTTATTACCATTTTTCACACTTAACAACCATTGCAGCATCCCCATGGTCACATGATCAAATTTCAGATGCTTGGCAACTGACTCCTATTTATGACAGTTGCCGTGTTCCCAGGGTCATGCGATCCCCTTTTGTGACCTTCTGACAAGCAAAGTCAACAGGGAAGCCAGATTCACTTAACAACCACGTTGCTAAAAACTGTGGCAAGAAAGGTTGTAAAATGGGGCAAAACTCAACAAATTTCTCTCTTAGCAACAGAAATGTTGGGCTCAATTGTGGTCATAAGTCGAGAACTACCTGTGTATTGCAGAACTTTTACAGTGTTCCTGCTGAATTGGAGCGAGGTCTGAATTGCAGCTTTCCAAGGAAATAAAAATTCAGGCCACTGCATTACCACTTAAATTTTGCTGAACTTTGAATGCTAGTAAGCCAAGAAAAGAATCTCAAGATAAATGAGGGGACTGAGAATAGTTTTAATATCTTGATTATCATGGGACCGTTGTCACTCAGTGCATCTCAGTCCAGAGTCAAGAGAAGAAGGATTTATAAGTGGTTGGTAATAACTTTAATAAAATAACAAATCGATAATTTATGATCTTAACTGCAGCCTTTTGTGTGGTCAGGGTAAGGAAAAACATTGTGAGGAGCCTGAGAAAGAAGGGAAGGTTTATTTGGACATCAGCAATCAGCAGAGAGAAGATCCTGTCAAAGGTTTATTTCTTAAATGGCAGTTGATCTGGTGTTGCAAAGACCAGGGGGAAATCTTTAGAGATTACACCTTTAAAACATTGCTAATAAAGGAGATGTTATATTTTATTTTATTTTATTTTAATTTAATTTTATTATTTTATATTTTATTTTATTTATTTTATTATTTTATTTTATTTTATTTTATTTTATTTTATTTTATTTTATTTTATTTTATTTTATTTTATTTTATTTTATTTTATTTTATTTTATTTTATTTTATTTTATTTTATTTTATTTTGTATGGTGTCCAACTGCCGAGGGACTCTGGGCGGCTCACAACCAAAAAAAGTAAAACATAGAATATAATATTAAAACCCCTTAAAAAACAATCTAAAACAATTTAAAACCAACAATTAAAAACAGTTAAAACAGTTAAAAATCATTCTTGCCACCGTGTCCAAGTTTTCCGTTTATATTGTAGCCCTGATTCTTGTATTAATCCATTTTACTGAAATGTATTTATTTTATTTTTATTGAAGAAAATTTATCTCTAATATATATCTATATTAATATATCTATTCAATCACTGTAATTCTTGCTTCTTTGACAGAGGTGGTGGTTACTTTGCATAGGTTAAGCCATGACGCTGTTTCATGATGCTGTTCAATCCCACTACTCTACTTTAATACAGAACCTACTTAAAGTGAATATTAAAAAAAAACCAGAAACTTTTCTTTTGGGCTTAATGGAAAAAGTCTTGAGGGGGGAAATGGAACCTTGATTATATATGCTGACAGCAGCAAGACCACTTGAAAATTTTCAATTCCCACCATGGACAGATGGCTTCAATAGTTGACAGTATTGGCCGAGATGGCTAAAACAACTGTTTTTATTGAAGGAAAAGGATATATTTTCTTTCTACTTGGAAACAGCTTGTGGACTTTGTGCTTTGGGTGGGGGGAAAATGAAATGTTAATGTTGGATTTTACTGATTAGATAGATTTGCTGTTATAGAAATGGCTAATTTATGTTATTATGGAAAAAGTAAAAAAAGGGATGATGTATCTTACTCTACTGCACCAAAGGGAGATGGAAGTCAACGTCTCTTTTTCTTGTCCTCCTTCTTCTCTACACTTCTCTCTTCCCCTTTCCCTCCCTTTTGTTTCCTACTATTTGCTTTTGTATTTCTGTATTTTTAATTATAAGCTAATAAAAACAAACTATAAAAACATCATCCCACTGCTGCATGCCGCGCAGGGAGCAAGCTCATTCATTGTTGTTCTTTTCTTGGGCCCAGGGCGATCGAGGTTTCCCAGGTTTGCAAGGCCAACCTGGTTTGCCTGGCTTCCCTGGCCCGGAAGGACCAGCTGGGTCTCGCGGCGAGAAGGTGAGTAATTGGAAAGAGACATTTTGGATGTCACAGTTTTTTTGGGGGGGTGTGCCATCTTGGGTGAGCTGTTTACAGATGTTTACTTTACTTTATGTTAGGAGACTAGAGAGCCCATTTTGGTATAGGGGTCTCCAAACTTAGCAACTATAAGAGTTGTGGAGTTGAAGTCCACAAGTCTTAAAGAGTTGAAGTCCACAAGTCTTAAAATCGCCAAGTTTGAAGACCTCTGGTGTAGTAGTTAAGACAGTAGGCAAGAAACTGGCAGACTGAAAATTGCAGGGATTTATTCCCATTGTTACTAGGAATCAAGAATGACTCACAGACAAAATAAGAGACAATCTGATCTAATTATTAAGACACCAGACTAGAAACTAGGAGAGTGTGTGTTCTAGTCTCACTTTAGGCACAAAGCCAACTACGGTAAGTTACCTTGAGCCAGTCATTGTCTTTCAGCACCAAAAGTCCCTCTGATCTACTGGGGAAGGTGCTGGATTAGAATCTGGGAGTTCTAGTCCCATTTTAGGATCAGAACTAGCTAGGTGGTTTTGAGCCACTTCCTCTGTTTCAGCCCAGGAAGGAAAGAGGGACCAATCACTTGTGAAAAATCTTGCCAAGAAATTTGCAGGAACTCCTGAAGGCAATCACCAGGAATCAAGTTTGTCTTGAACTCAGTGAGAATCAGTTTGATGTGGTGGTTAAGGTGCCAGTCTAGAAACAGGGAGATGTGAGTTCTTGTCTCATCCTGAGGCATGAAGCCAACTTGGAGACCTTGAGCCAGTCCCTTTCTTTCAGCCCTCAGCGATGAAGCCCTACAGCAGAGGTGTTCAATCTTGGCAACTTTTAAGAGTTGTGGACGTCAACTCCACAAGCAGTGATGGGCTGCCAATGTTTTTACTGCCACACTGTGGGTGAGGCTTATTTTATGGGTGTGGCTTGCTGGCCATGTGACCAGTTGAGAGTGGTTTGACAATCATGTGATATGGGGTGGCTTAAAGGTCATGTGACTGGGTGGGAGTGGTTTACCAACAAAGATAAGTTTTCAAATAGGTGCTTGGACTCTTTTTCAGTTGATTAAGTCACATTATTTGAATAGCCACAAAAAGGACAAATGATAGACAGCATTATTTGTTGAGGAGCACAATAGCATTTTAAAGTTTTGTACTGAACCCACAAGGTTCAGTATAACAGAATAGGCAAGTAGCTCAATTTTCTTAATTGCTATAAAACTTCAGTTCTAGATAATGGTTAAAATGATTAAAGCGTTTATAGGTAAAAATATACTATTCAATTATTTCCCATTTTAAAAGTAATTAAGGATCATACTAAGGTACTAGAGAAGGAAGGACAATTAAAAAAACTATTAAGTATAGTTTATATTTATATAAACTATAAATGGTGCATAAACTTACTATTTTGGTATAGTGCAGAGGTCCACAAACTTGGCCACTTGGACTTCAAATGCCAAAGTTGGCCACTTGGACTTCAAGTGCCAGAATTCTCCATAGTTGAAGTGCACAAGTTTTAAAGTTGCCATGTTTGAGGACCCTTGGCCTATAGCATGTTTGAAATATTGCCAAGAAACTTGCAGGGATCTGTCCATTCAGTTGTCAGGAGTCAAAAGCTAACCTGAAGGCACATCCACCCATATCCAGGAGCTTCCTTGGGTAGTTGGGTTGCCACAGTGAAAATATACTGCTGGACTCAGTGGGTCAGAGACCTGACACAGCAGAACACACTGCTTATGTTCTCATGTTCAGGTGAGGGATAGGCAGAGCAAGTCTTTCTTTGTTGAAAGTGTTGCATGGAGGTCTGCATTTCTAGCCATTGATGGCCTTTGTCTTCTCCTTCTTGCAGGGTGATAGTGGATTTCCAGGGCCTGCAGGACCCAAAGGCATCCGAGTAAGTGATTTTTAAAAAAAATTCTGGTATAAAGCAGAAAGTAGAAATTGAGTCCCCAAAAGTTGTTTTTGATAGTGGCATACAAACATATTACATCTAACTCGATCTGTGATTATTATTTTTTTCATTTTAGGGTCCTCCAGGATTACCGGGTTTTCCTGGAACACCAGGGCTTCCTGTAAGTAAATTGTACCATAGTCATGAGGGCTGAATGGTTGTCTTTAAAAATAAGCCATCAACCATCATAATCCAATCAATGTCTGATATTCTTTTTATATGCAGGGACTACCAGGTCAGGATGGACCTGCCGGACTCCAAGGTATCCCAGGATGCAATGGAACAAAGGTGGGATTGGCTCCTTTGGAAGGATACAACTTTTCTAATTTATGTGGGACAATTATTCTATGGTCATACTACAAGGTTAATGTGTATATTTGGAATTTTGCACCTATGCTAACAATACTTGCTCCAAATGTTTGGCTGCTGGGATTGGCTGATTTGTAAAATAATTTACACAATAGAATAGGATAGAACAGCAGGCTGAAAACCCCAAATCACCTAGTTTAGCTTACAAATACATAAACCATCATTTGAACACACAGTTCTTACTATAGCAGTCACAAAGAAATAACAGAAATAGCAAAGAGAGACACAGGGAATCATGCTTCTGGCTCCCTCTTGTGGCAATCTCCAACACTAACCCTTAAAGCTATAGTGTTACAATACATTTAAGTACAGTGATCCCCCGATCATTGCGAGGGTTCCGTTCCAGGACCCCCTGCAATGAGCGGGTTTTCGCAAAGTAGCGCGGAAGTAAAAACACCATCTGCGCATGTGCAGATGGTGTTTTTACTTCCGCCGCAGCAGCGAGGCTTCTCCGCTGACTCCTGGCGAACTTCCCCGCTTTAGGAGTCAGCGGAGAAGCGGCGCACCTGTTTTAAAACGTCGCAGCCGGCCTGGGGGGGCTTTCCAGCAACCCCCGAGCCCGGGTTGGGGGCTCGGGAGTTGCTGGAAAGCCCCCCCCCAGGCCGGCTCCGATCGTTTTAAAACAGGCGCGTGGCTTCTCCGCTGACTCCTGGCGAACTTCCCGGGCGAAGGGCGAAGGGCGGGCGAGTGGCGAAGGGCGGGCGAAGGGCGGGTGGCCAGGCAAAGGGCGGGCGAGCGGCGAACGGCGGGTGGCCGGGCGATCGGCGGGCGAGTGGGTGCTGGGGGGGGCTTCGCCCTCCCACCAGCAAGAGAGGGAAGACCCAGGGAAGCCGCCCAGCAGCTGATCTGCCCGGCGCCATCTACGCATGCGTGCCCATAGAAAAAAGGGCACGCATGCGCAGATGGTGTTTTGACTTCCGGGTTGAAAAATCGCAAATTAGCCTGTTCGCAATGGTCGGGAACGCAATAACCAGGGGATCACTGTATATACATTCTTGGTTTATTTTATATATTGCCATACCCAACCAGTTATGTACATAGTACTAACAAACATGAAGTCAATGTAAATACAATGATGTAGAACTGCTCATATATTTATTGTGATATTTTTGTTTTTTAAAATTTGAAAAACTAATGAAGTATTTCAGAGGAAAAAAAGAAGATCAGCACACTGATTTGGAAATGTTTAAGCAGGCTAAAATTTAAGCTGGGTTGGGAGACCATCAAAAAATGTCAGAATTAGGTTGAGAAGAAGGCATCAGCCAACCTATCTTACCCTCAAGAAAACTTCCCAGATGCATCTGTCCAATTAGTGGAGCTGGTCTGACCACATCGAGGGCAGCGTTTCTTTAAGTCATTCCGAATATGCAGAGTGACCAACCAGTGTCCAAAATACTCTGCTAATTACAGAGACTGCACTACTGCAATGGATCCAATTCTAGACTCTTTGCTGTTTGCAAAGCTAAGGCTTTGGAGGAGACAAGAAATTCTGTCTAGAACATGCACAGTGAGTGATTGGTAATTTGCAGTCAGCAGGTCAAATGTGGTCAACCAATCTCTCTTTTGGGGATTTTTCAAGTCTCCAAAGATGCACTGCTAAAATTAAGTGGTTAAGTACCTGATAATTTGTGAATAAAATGACGATTAAGTGATAATTTCCAAGCTAATAATGGAATAAATGTATAAATGGAGAGATTGGTTTGCAGTTATGGCTACTTTGGTTTTCAACTCCCTTCTGGAAAAAAACAACTGGGGGAAGAGGGCAGTAAAGGACTACAAAAATTTTTACTGCCACAATATGGACATTACTTATTTTTATGGTCATGTGGCCGGGTAGGTGTGGCTTGCTGGCCATGGGACCAGGGGGGAGTGGCTTGACAATCATGTCACTGGGTGGGTGGCTTATAGGTCATGTGACTGGGTGGGGATGGCTTACTGACCAAGATAAGTTTTCAAATAGGTGCTTGGACTCTTTTTTAGTTGATTAAGTCCCATTATTTGAATATCCACAAAAAGGACAGCAGTATTTGTTGAGGAGCACGGTAACATTTTAAGGTTTTTGTTCTGCCGGCGTGTCCCAACTGTCTGTAATTACAGGATAATTAGTCCAGAAAGACACACACCACACGATAGAAGGAAAACCAAAAGTCTTTATCAACAGAAAAGCAGACAAAACTCCCTTTTTAAATGTCAAAGGGATTTTCTGGTACACACAAGGCACAGGTTAAATGCAATCCAATTTCTCACTCAGTAACTGGGAAATTGAGTCCAAATTCCAAAGTCCAGAAAGTCCACACACAGTCTTGAACAGAGAAACAGCAAAACCACGATCTTGACAAACTATGAATCAGATAAACTTCCACAAGGCTAAATCAGCACGCTGCTCTTTTTATCGGTAGCACTAATTATAGCAGCCCCACCCAACTATAGGTGGCCTCACTTATCTCCTGGAATAATCCTTCAGTTGTTCTTTCCTATGCATCACTCTCTGCATGCGTGGGTCTGTCATAAGTTCTTGTTCAGAATCCAGGGATGATAAGGAAGATTGATCTCCTCCTGGGCTGTCTGCCAAACTCCCCTCTTCCCTGTCACTCATACTTCCTTGGTCAGAGGAGACTTCGTCAGCAGATTCTATCGGGAGCAAAACAGGCCTGTAGCATGTGGATGTTTCCCCCACATCCACCTCCACATTCCTTGGGGCAGGAGCTGGGCCAGAGCCAACCACACAGGTTTTGTACTAAACTCACAAGGTTCGATATGATAACAGATTAGGCAAGTAGCTCAATTTTCTTTAATTGTTCAGTTCAGTTCAGTTCTAAATAATGATTAAAGTGTTTATGGGTAAAAACATACTATTTAGTTATTTCCTATTTTAAAAGTAATTAAGGATCATATTAAGGTACTAGAGAAGGAAGGACAATAAAAAACTATTAAGTTTTCAATAAATAGTGCATACACTTACTACTTCCATTGATCCTCCCTCCCTTGTGGGAGCAGCAGCCTATCACTGGAATCAGGGGAGAACTGACAATTCTGGCTGTGTTTCCTTGGAGTTAAATTCCAAGGTTATATCTTGACTTTTCTTTTGATTTAGCAACTGCTGAGATGATTTAACAGCATTGAATAAATAAACGGAGTAGATGTCAGCTTGACATATCAGGTCAAATCTTCTGATGAGACGGAGTAGCCACTGAAGTAATTTTCCATGTTCTTGATTTTGCTGTCCAAATACAGCTGGAAAGTGAAAGTGGGTTACATGAGATGCAAAGTGGGTTCATGGGTACATGAGAAAGCTGAAAGCTGAATAGCAAAATTTGCCATTTATCTCAATTGCTTTGAGGTATGGTAAGGAGAGTCAATGCTTTAGATTCAGGTCCTTTAAAAAAATGCTCTGGAATGCAGGACATAGCTATAGCCCCCTGTTGTACCTCTTCAAAACAGTTGCATCTTTTCCTAGGATCCCATAATTAATGCCTTGTGCAGAAGGATGCCTTGGGAGGAAGCATTTGACCTCATATTACTCAAGAAATTGTAGGAACTGGATCATGTTAATCTGTGGTGGCAAAAATAGGGAGTCCAATAGCATCTTTTCTGATTCACAAATTTTATTAAAGCTTTTGTGAGCTGCAACTCAATTCATTAAATGCATAGATTTACGTAACTGATGCAGAATTTGAATTTAGCAGCTAACAAGTATACACCCAAGGCGCAGTTCATGAAATCTTATGTCTTTTAATAACATTTGTTAGTTGGAAATGGTGCTACTAAACTCCTGATTTCATAGGATGGAAAAATCTTTAAAGAGTTTGACCATAGTTGGAAATTATCAGGATATTATCTGTGGCTTTAGAAAAGAGCTAATAAAAGAGGAAATAATCATAGCATTAAAATCCCTAACTCAGTTACTTTAGGATGGTGACAGCAATTTGTCAAGCATAGCAGTTTATCTCCAAAATAAACTTGAAAGACTTTATCCCATTTCTGAGCAAACCAAGCCAGTTTCTCCATCAAGTGGTTTTAAGAACAGCAGGAACTACAAGAAAAAAGAAACAAAGAAGAGAGAAAAGGAAAAAGGGAAAGGGAAGATAAAATTGGAGAAAGTCTCTTATGATTGCAGGTTGCCAACTCCCAGAATTCAGCACTGAGCAAAAAAAAACCCCTACTGCTCTCTGTTCCAATGCTAATTTCAATGGTGATCTCTTGGCAAGTAAATGAGATTCATTTTGTAAGCAAAGCTGCCAACTCTACTTTCCCTGTAACTTAGATAAGAAGATTATCAAAGAATAATAAATATAGAGCATAGTCTTCCATCCATCCATCCATCCATCCATCCATCCATCCTTCCATCCATCCATCCATCCATCCATCCATCCATCCATCCGTACATAGGGAATCATTTTGCTTTTAAGCCTGTTATATCTTCGTTTTTTCGTATTTGGTTTAGCAAAATTTCAGTGCATAATATAAAAAGGAGTGGGGATAGTGGGCATCCTTGTCGTACTCCTTTATTTATTTGAAGTGTATCAGTTGTCTCTCCATTGATTATGATTCTAGCTGACTGCTTTGAGTATATGGTTTGAATTGTTTTAGTAAATGTTTGTCCAAAGTTCATTTTTTTCAATACCTCGAATAGGAATTCCCAATTTAAATTATTGAACGCTTTTTGGGCATCCATAAATATTATTGCAGCTGTTTTTTCTGAATGGGATTCGTAATATTCTAGAGTGTCTAGCATTATTCTGATGTTATTTTGAATGTGCCTGTTGGGTAGGAACCCATTTTGATCTGAGTGTATCCATTTGTTTAGTATTATTTTGAGTCTATCAGCTATTATTGCAGTAAAAATTTTATAATCCACATTTAATAATGCTATGGGTCTGTAGCTCATTATTTTTTCTTTTTCTTTTTTATCTTTGGGGATTAAGGCTATCAAGGAGTCTGTCCATGAATTTGGCATTTTCCCTAAATTTAGAACTTCATTATAATATTCTGCCGGGATTCCATCTGGTCCGGGAGATTTGTTATTTTTTTGTTTACGTATGGCTGTATCTAATTCTTCCCTAGTTACATCCTTCCCTAAAAATTCTCTGTCTAAATCCGTTAACTCCTCTATTTCACATTTTATCAGATAATTATTTATGTCTTTTTCGTTTATTTCTTCCTTTTGATATAGAGTTTGATAATATTCCCTGATTATCTTCTTTTTTTCCTTTAGTGCAAATTGTAATATTCCTTTATTATCTTCTAATTGGTGTATATATCTATTTTCTTTCTCTTTTTAAAATTTGTATGCCAGCCATTTACCTGTTTTGTTGGCATGTTCAAAATGGTTTTGTTTTGATCTTTTTATTTGTATAGCTATGTCCTCTTGTATAATTAAATTTATTTTATGTTTGATTTTGTCCTTTTCTTGGTTTAGATTGTTATTCTGAGGGTCATCTTGTAGCCGTGTTTCCAATTTTTTAATTTGTTCTTGTAGGTCTCTTAATTTTTGTTTTTTTCCCCCCCTTATTTTCTCTGCTTGTATATGCAATTGTTAGACCCCTTGTGTACGCCTTTGCAGTGTCCCAGATATTTTGGATTGAGGTATCGTTATTCCAATTATATTAAAAAAAATATTTTAATTCTCTGGTCATATATTTTATATATTCTTTTCCTTTTATTATGTTTGGATATATAGCCCAACGTTTATTCCCTTTTCCTTCTGTTTTAAGTTTTACTACTATGGGGTGGTGGTCCACCCATGTATTTATACCAATATTGATTTCTTCTACTATATTTTCGATTTCATTTGTGGTCCAGAACATATCTAGTCTGGACCATGATTGGTGTGGGGAAGAGTAGTATGTAAATTTGGTCTTATGTTTCTTTCTTTCTCTCCATGTATCTTTTAATCTATGTTCTTCCACCATATCAAAAAGACTGAGGGCAAACCTTTCCTGTTACTACATTTATTATTTTTGTTTCCTGTTTTATAGTCAATTTGTGGGTCTACTATCACGTTGTAATCACCCAATATACACATGTTGGGGTTTTGCATTCTATTTATTTGATTGTATAGTTTCTTGTAAAAATCTTTTTGATTCGTATTAGGTGCATAAATAATGATCATTAATATCGTTTTTTGGTCTATGGTAATTTCTAACATTAGGATTCTCCCTTCTTCGTCTAGGTATTTTTGTTTAGGGTTTAACCATTCTTTAACGTAAACTGCTATGCCTCTCTTCTTATTCTCTGATGAAGCTGCAAACATTTTTCCAAGTTTCGGATTTTCTAACAATTTTTCCTCACATTTTTTAATATGGGTTTCTTGCAGACAAGTTATATCCGCGTTTTCATTTAGTAATTTTTTGTAAGTTTGTTTTCTTTTGATCGCTGAGTTCAGTCCATTAATGTTAACGAAAATATTTTTGCTTGTTTAACCATGTTATTGTTTCCTAGCCGTGGCTCTTGTAACTATTCTTTCTCTTTCCTCTCTTGGGTCTTGGTTCCTATCCTTTGTTTCTGGGTTTGTATTTCTTGCTTCCTGATTGGTGGGTTCGCTCTCCATATTGTTGTTCCTGGTTCCTTCTAGGTTTTCCTCTATAAATCTGTCGGCTTTTTCATATGTGTCGATTTTAATCTTTCTATCTTTCCATGTGATTAGTAGGCCCTCCGGGATTAGCCATCGGAAAGGGATCCCTTGTCTGATCAGTCTGTTCGATATGAATTGAAAGTCTCTTCTTCTATCTCTTATTCTCTTTGGAATTTGCTTCAAAATTACTATTTCTTTCCCTTCAAATATTAATGGTTCACCTCCTGTACTTTTATAGATTGCATCTCTGACGGTCTTCTTTGTGAATCTAATGTGTACCTCTCTGGGTAATTTAAAACGTCTCGCATAGTTTGTTTGGACCCTGTATAGTTCGTCAATATGGTTCCTGAGCCCTTTTTCGTCTACTTCCAGAAGTGTAGTAAATATTTCCGTGATTTTTTTTAAAAGATCTTCATTGTTAGTTTCGGGTACATTTTGGACTCACAGATAGAAATTTGCTTTTTCCATTTCTAGTAGAGCAACAGCGCCCTCTAGCTCATGGTTTTCCGCTCTTAATCTCGCTTCTGTTTCTTCTATTTTACGGTTTGTCTTCACTGAATTTTCTTCTAACAGTTTGATTTTTTGATCATGGTTTTCAATGGTGTCTTGTATATTCTTTATTTGGGTTTTAATTTCTTCCATGTTTCCATTCATAAATTCAAAATTCTTGTTTGTTTGGATTTGGTTTTGTACCATGGTTTCTTGCGTCTTGAACATAGTTTCTTGTGTTTGTTTCATGAAGTCGTGGATTAGATCCAGTGAACTTTGGATAGTTTGAAGAGTTGGCCCTTGCTCTTGCTTTTCTATTGTAGTCATCTCCGTCGATGCTTTTGGTCCAATTGCGAGCGGTGTTGTTGGTGTTTGCTTCTTGAGTGATTTAGTATAGGTTTGTGTCATTTTTACCGTTTTAAAAAAATTACTCCACACTTTCATTCAATGTTCAAAATACAGAAAGTCTTGTAATCACAATTATATTGCTATCTATGATCTATTTGTCTTGTAAGTTTTTAAACTCAATCAGTTTATACCTTTTTTTAAAATCAGAATTTAAAACACATTAAATTCACTATTATAACTGCTATAATGCTATAATAATTCTAATCTTTATATTTATAATTATGTAATATATTTATACTTATCCTATCGAGATGTCTCAAAAGTAAAGAAGAAGAGATAGCAAAAAAAAAGAATAGAGTTGGTATAAAAAAAGAATTAAACTTATACAATGCTAACAGTATCTTATATTATTCACTTATTAATTTATTATTACTTATACATTAATCACACACTTATTTATGTACACTTATAGCAAGATTATATGAAAGAAAAAGGGGAAAGACAAGAGAAGAAAAAAAACTTAACCAATGTAATCAATTCAATTCAGTTCAATTCAGCTTATCTTTTAACTATTTCTTAATAATAATCACTACATAAGGTTATATTATATTATTTTACAAATTCAGAGAGATAATTAATTCAGACAGATGACTAATTATTAATTAGGTTTCTCACATCACAATCAATTATTTAATTAATACAATTCATGAAAGTATTTAAATATTTAAAATTTTAAATTAAAGATGTATAACTTTAATTATGAAAAATACATAAGTATATCTGGTTGCCTATAACTTATGTCTATATCAGGAGAGTTAATAAGTTGTACTATATTAAATTACAAATTGAGGAGGGGAAGTAAAGGGAAGTGAAATTTATTAGAGGGAGGGGGTTGTAATAAAGGGATATTGAAAATGGGGGGAAAGATGAAAGAAAAACAGAAAGAAAAGAGTGCTGGGGAGTTCTGTTTGAAAGTTCTGTTGGAAAAAAAAATTCAAAGTGGATTTAAACTAGGTCTGTTATATATAAAAAAAGATTTAGTAGGGGGGGGGAAAGGATCCGGGAAAAAAATTATATTGAAAAAAAAGTGGAGAAGGGGAAGGAGAAAAATATATATGTAAAAAAAAGAAAGGAAAAAACAAAACCGCTAATGACAGTATCACAGTTCGGAGAGCTTTCCCGACAGGAAGCTATTTGGCGTTTACGTTGACATCTATTTTTAGGATACCAAAGGAAAAAAGAAAAAAAGGAACAAAAATAGCGAAGTTATAAAGTTTGGTGAATTGGAAAAAAAGGGAGAAAAAGATTGTCCAAGGCTCACGTTAAGTAATGTGGATCTATTTGCTTTAGTCACCTACTGTTCTCGTTGCATCATATTTGCTCTCGTTCACTCTCGTTACTTACGGCAAGTTCTTAAGTTACTTACGAAAAGTTCTTAAGTTAAGGCAGTTTCTTAGATTTGCCAGAGTTTTACAAAGTGTTCTCCTTAATGGGGCCGTGATCAGCGTAGGACGAGAGAAAAAAAAAACAGCGAAAGCCGGGAGGAGGGAGAAATCAAGACCCACGTAGTACAATATAATTTTTGAGTTTACCTGTAGTCTAAGTGTCTCAAAAAATTATAAAGAGGGGGAGAAAAGGATTAAAAAAAACATCAAAGAAGAGAGCAGAAAAATAATAGCTGGGCTTTCCTGTTACTGGTGGACTCGTGCAGATGTTTAAGGTTGTAATCTTTCCGGTCTCACACTTAGGCTTCGATCTGTTTGGGGTTTTTTGCGCTGACGTCTTAATCTTGTAGGAGGCTTTCTTGTTCTGTCTTATTTTGGAACTTCTTGATATTGAGGTCGATCTTGTTTCTTATTATTATTTTGGCTGTCACCCTCTGATCCACTGGTCTACGCCGACCCTAAGCAAGGTGGACTTGGCCTACCCAATTTCAAACTCTATTACCGAGCAGCAGCCCTAACATGGGTTAAAGAGTGGATACAACTTCAGAATACCAGACTACTAGCTTTGGAGGGACATGATATCCAGTCCGGATGGCACAGTTTCATTTGGGATAACAAATCTACTACACACTCATGCTTTAAACACCATCTGATAAGGAAGTCATTAATAGACAACTGGAACTTAATTAGGAAGCAACATTATTTTAAAATACCATTATGGTTCTCAAGCATAGAAGCAATAATTTACCCAAACACTATAAGCCGACAAAAACTATTAAACTACTCACAATTATTAGATAAAGACTCAAAATTAAAAACAAGAACACAGTTAAATGAAGAAGGGATAAAAGTGGATTGGTGGTGCTATCACCAAATATCATTTAGATTCCATGTAGATATAAAGAAATATGGAATACAGAAAAACTACACTCCATTAGATAAAATCTTATTAGGCCCCCACAAAAAATCAATTGCAAACATTTACAAAATACTCCAAGAACACCAAAACGTGGAAGAAATAGTAAAAGGGAATATGATCGCTTGGGCAAAGAATATAGGTCACACAATACAATTGGACCAATGGGAAAAAATATGGCATACCAATTACAAAATCACAAAATCCACCGCATACAAAGAAAATGCAGTAAAAATGTTTTATAGGTGGCGTATGCCCCCCCAAAAGGCTAGCAAAAATGTACACTAACCTCAAGCCTAACAGTTGGAAGTGTGGTGAGAAACAAGGCTCATACTTCCATATGTGGTGGACCTGCAGACAAGTTAAAGAAATCTGGCACAAACTTCAGAAATGGATAAAGGAAATAACCAAGATTGAACTAGAAATGAAACCTGAAATATTTTTGCTTGGCATTATTGAAAATCAAATGAATAAGGAACATTATTACTTAATACAACATCGAATAACTTCAACGAGAATAGCTATCGCACAATTTTGGAAGAATGAAAACATGCCAAATGAACGGAATTTAATAAAAAAAATGCTAGATTGTGCTGAAGCAGATAAATTAACAATGGAACTAAAAGAAAAAGAAAAAATGAAATACTACCAAATATGGGAAGAATTTTACATTTAGTTAAATAAAAGAACACACCTTTATAATGCTGCGAGATAAGGAAGCAATTTAAAGAACAATCTTATTTTTTTTTTAAAGTCAATATAGTTACTGTTTTCTCTAGTTGATAAGAATTTACGACATAAAGATTCAACTATAACAACATACAACTCAAACCGCTGGTCCTAACACTGCCAAGAATTAAAAAAAATAAGAGAGGACGCTGTCAACAGTCTCCACTACAGGAGAAGAGAAGAAATATATCTCTTGCTTGTTTTTTCTGCTTTTTGTATTTTATGTAAATGTACTGTTCGTCGTTATTGTCTTATTATATATATGTAAATAACAATTATTTTGAAAAAAAAAGGGAATCATTTTGCTTTTAAATTGTGACAATCATTCACTATTTTACAAATGTTCAAATTGCACCATTGAAGGCTTTCAATGAAAGTTTTCCTTTTGTCTTTTCTAGGGAGAACATGGTTTTCCAGGCAGCGCAGGTTTCCCAGGTTTGGCTGGACCTCCAGTAAGTAAAAGAAATATCTTCATGTCACTCATATTTGGTTCTGAATAGTTTTTTGAAGCCCTAACCTGTGGGGATTTTTTTTGCTATGTTCAAGTTCACCAGACTTCGAGTTTGCAGAGGAAAAAGGATGCCACAGGACTTTCGGTTGGCTCCGGAGTTGAACAGGGGGCTTCTGGTTAGGACTTTTGTGCTTCTTTGAGTGCTTAAAGTTGCCGACCCATGAGCTGGGAGAAATCCATGTTGAAAATGATAAGACTTCTTTCTAAGTTAACTTGTTCCAAGATTTAGAATAAATTAACTCAAACAAAAGGCAGCAGAAATGATTAAAGAGCCAGATTTCTTTTAAAAAACTAATCAACTGATTCAAACTTTAAAAATTGGGAGAAGACAAAATACTTACTTGGGAGCGGGCCAACAGAAGAGATTTATTTATTTATTTATTTATTATTTATTATTTAGATTTGTATGCCGCCCCTCTCCGAAGATGAAGATGTTAAGAGTGATCTCTTTAGAGAAAGTTTTCTATTAATTATTATTGGTGTCTCTGCAGATGTTCAAAAGACACAAGAAATCTGGTACAGCTGAAGACTAAGATCCCAAATTTTAAGCTATAAATATAAAAAGAAATAGCATATTCCTCAGTGTTCGTTTAAACCAGTGTTTCTCAATTTCAGATACTTCAGGATGAGTGGACTTCAGCTTCCAAATGCTGATTGGGGAATTCTAGGAGTTGAAATCCACTCATCTTAAAGTGTCTGTGGAGGTTCTCATCCATCCAGGTCATGGTTGTCCCAAAGGTGCTTTTATTTTAGAGGCAACTGGATTTTCTGATTTTTTAAAAAGACTTTTCACTTCAGAAGCTTCTTGAATGAGAAGTGAAACATCTTAAAGAAAAATATTAAAAAGTCCAGTTGCCTTTAAAATAAAAGTACTTTGGAGGTCTGATCTGAACTTTAATTGCCTATAGTTTGCTCCATTCATTAGTCACTTCACTCTTTTCACTGAATTTAGAAAAGATAGTCTGAGCCAGTATAATTTTCTATCCTTTGCTTTTAATTGTCTCCGGCCAATACTATGGATGAATGCCTGTAACTGTATATGGGGTTTTTAATACTTTTTAGTAATTTGTATAATTCTTTTATAGTAATTTAGATTTCTTTACATATTGTTGTATTTATAATGTTGTACGCCACCCTGAGTCGCCTCGAGAAGGGTGGGCTAGAAATCTAATCAATCCATCCATCCATCCATCCAACCATCCATCCATCCATCCATCCATCCATCCATCCATCAAACCAACAAGGAAGCCGAGGGAAACCAAGTCCAGACCAGAATCCAATTTGCAGAATCCACAGCTTATTTTTAATTATTTATCTCTCCTTTTTCCTCAGGGCCCACCTGGTTTTCCAGGAATGAAAGTAAGTTTGTTTTCCACAGTGTAGAAACAATACTTTAAGCATGTTGCTTTCTCTAACTATTAATATCTGTCTTTATTTTCTGGGGTTCTTTTCTAAGAGATGCTATCATATGTAAATAAATTTCTTTTTTAAAAAATCTGACACACCAGCTTTGGCATGGATGCCAGGAGGGATGTACATACAAACCTAATAAATAATAATAATAATAATTATGTGCCTTTCAGGTTTCTCTAATACTGTGCTTAAACACAAACTAAAATTTTCTAGAATTTTTCATTCTCACCCCATTTTTCCTTGCAGGATTTTATATTTCTGTGTTTTTATTGTAAGAGATAAATGGTTTTACAGTTTGATTTCCACTAGCATCACCTTCTGTTGCAAATGCTTCCAGCACTTTTCAGACTTCTTGGTGCCCATATTCTAAATAAAATAAAACAAAAATCTCTTCCTGGGATTTCACCAAAATGTGAGGAGTCATAGAAGAAAGAATTAAATACTCAATGATATTCACACTTGCTCTTCGGCCCTCCTGTAAGCTAACATCGCATAACTGACATTGCATTTAACAAAGTCTTCACCAAATATCTCTGGGCACCAAGTCCAGTTCTTCCAAGTCCAACTTGAATGATAATTCTCAATCATTAACAAGTGGTATGTACCTAGCAAGTTTACAAGTGTACCCTCATTAATTTTCTGAACATTTATATCCATGCATTTTCTATTCCTTTGTTGGGGTTCCAACAACTTACTATTGCTCCAGTCTAAAAGTATACTCTATTTTTTGATTTAATGCCTTAATGCATATTCAGACATCACATTGAACCTTAACTAAGATAAGTGATGGTTTGTAAACCTCACTTTAAGGTTTTTGTTTTTATTCTTTTCCATTCTTCAGTTCAGGCATCTTGCCAAGCTTCAATCTAGCTTTGATGTAGTATCTGCATTGAATCCAAGAGGTTTCCTCAACAGGAAACAAAAAAGTCCAATCCAGTCAGTTAAATGCTTAATTGGCTGTTAGTTGGATTGTTTAAAAAAACATGACACTATGTACTTCTGAAAATATATTTCATTAAACATAACTGCATTCTGATAATATTTTCAAGCTGAATGAAGTCATTTTTTTCAAAGAAAAAGCACAATGATTCTGATCTTCTTCTCTCTCCCCATCTCTCTACCTTTCCTTGGTGCCACAAATTTAACATGAACATAAATTGGTACTTTATGCAGCCAAAAATTTCTATGGGATGTTTAGTTAGAACACAAAATTTCTGAAGGCAAACTATTCTATTGGTTAATTGTTCTTATTGTCAGGAAATTTCTCCTTAGTTCTAAGTTGCTTCTCTGTTTGTTCAGTTTCCATCAATTGTTTCTTGTCTTGCCTTCTGGTGCTTTGGAAAATAATTTGACCTCCTCTTTGTGGAAGCCCCTCAAATATTGGAATACTGATTATTATGAGTGTATTACTTAAGGGAAATGATTGCATGAAGAAGTTGTCAGAGGGTTTATTTTGAACAGTTCAGTGGGCACTTTGGTGGGCCGTCTTGTTGAAGCTCATCATCTTAATCCATATCCCATATTTACATTTTAGGGTGAACCAGGAGATATTATCACCTCTCCCCTCCCTGGACAGAAAGGTGATCCAGGATTTCCAGGTCCACCCGGAATTCCAGTAAGTTGGCTAAAACATCCAAGTGCTTCAGTGGAATTTTTCTTTTAAGGAAACTCGGAGATATGCGGAATATTTTAATGATAGTGAAATATTAACAGATAGTGCTGTTTGAGTAAGAAGTCAAAACTTCTCAGATCAAAAGTTGGTTTATGCAATCATGGCTGCTGATATTAAATAGTTTGAAGGAGCTGCAAGGACACACCTGCTGTGGGCTGAAGAAAAACCACGTTTTCAAGAAGAAATCTACAAGCGGTTCCTTAATTTTGGGTAGACTGAGTTTGCTGTTTCTGGGTCTGATTTTTAAATTCTGAAGCAAATGCTATCAGCTGATGAACTTAAGATTCTGGTAGTTTATGGTTTTGAATCAAAGGTTTCAGTTCAGAAATGTGGATATGTATGGAAATGATGTCTTGGTTCACTTCTTAATTCTTCTCTTAGTCTCTCATTCTTCCATTCATTTGACAAAATCAAAGAATTCCATAGTGTGCAAAGAACCATTGAACTCCTCAAGCTGAATTCTCTATCCAATGTACACATCCAAATGAAGGCATCCTCAACACACAATGGTCTAGCCAAAGATATTTAGCAGAGATTCTATGGAGATTCTCAATCATCCAAGTCAAAGGTGCTTTTCAAAAGGCAAGTAGACTTTTTGAAAATGCTTTACTTCTTTCAAGGTTTCCTTGAAAATGCTTTACTTCTCATGCAAGACGCTTCTTCAGTTTTTCAGTTCTTTTTCTTCATGAAAAGCAAAATGTTTTTAAAGGAAAAAAACAAGAAAGTCCAGTTGTCTTTTGAAAAGCACCTTTGGGACATTTAGCAGAGGAGACACCATCACCTCCCTAGTTCAAAAGTGCCACTGTTGTGGTTCAAAAGGTTTTTTTTCCCCCAGTCTAGCAATCATCTAGCATGTGTCTTTTTGGAACATTATTTCAGGCTCTGTACCTCCTCCACGAGAAAGATAAAAAGCCCAATAAAAATAAAGGCAAATAGAAGATGGATGACCTTCAATGAAAAAGACGTCCAAAGAGCTCTTTAAGCTCTGATCCAAAGTGGAAACCGTTGACATACGGAATAAAGAAATAGTGGTTTTAAGTAATTTCCCATCTCTAATTTTTGTAGCCTTCCAAGATTATACAAAGGTTGATAGCAAAACATTCTTAGATGCTAGAGACAAATTTGATTAGATTTAGATTCACAGAGTTGGAAGGGACCTCATGGGTCATCTGGTCCAACCCCTCCCCCCCAAAGCAGGAGACCCTGCACCATTTCTGATAGATGGCAGTCCAATCTCTTCCTGAAAGCCTCCAATGATGAAGCTCCCACAACTTCCAAAGGAAACTTCTGTTCCATGGTTTGATTGTTCTCACGGTCAGAAAATTTCTCCTTATTTCTAGGTTGAGAATTTAAACAAGTAACAGTATAACAGAGTGGAAGGAACCTTTGAAGTCTTCTAGTCTAAGCACTGCTCAAGCTGGCTAATAGTTTAGACCAGCAGTCCCCAAACTACGGCCCAGGGGCCTCATGTGGCCCGCTGAGGCCATTTATCCGGCCCGCAGGTGAGCCGGTCGGCCTGGAGAAAACCCCGTGGGCTCTTAGCCCCACCCGGCTTCTCCAGCTGTGTCCAGGGACCACGCCAATGTCTCCTGTAAGGCATGCTGCCACACAAAAAAACAACAATCGTGCAGTCTTTTCCAAGGCCACACTGGGGAGATGGGCATCGGAGTTGGGGCGGGGAGTGACAAGGAAAGTGTGGGGAAGTCTTGCACCAGTGAAGGTTTGCACGCGCCTCTGCGCGCAAGCTCCCCATTCCACTGCCAGCCTGCCATGCACCTGGGGGTGGGGGGGTGGGGAGGCTGAGCACTCTGCCGCGAACTTCAAAGTGGCTCAGCAGCTCCCTCTCCTTCCCCACCACTTGTGCCTATCGCTGGCGCCTCCCACCAAGGTGGGGATTGCGCCCAGAGGAGGTGGTGAGTCTCTGTGCCTGCTCTCTGAGGCACCTCCATATCCGAAGCCAGAGTGACAGTGGCGAGAACGTCCCCCTCGATCTCATCTCACCAAGGTAAAGGAAGGCCTGCACAACACACTGCTGGGCACAACACACACACATACATGCACACACCTGCCTCCTCCTCCTCTTTGAGTTGCCGGCTCACATTTTCTGAATGGGGATTGAATGGGAGTCTGGGGTCGGTGGTGGGTAGAGGCTTGTCGGGCGAGTTCTTCGTGGGGAGAGAAGAGGGAGGTTGAAAGAGGGAAAAGACAGAGAGAGAAGTAGGGAGAAAGAAAGAAAAGGGAAAGATTGGGCGGGCGGGGACAGCCACAAGTGGAAGCCTCAGCCCTGGAGCTCCCACTTGCAGAAGCCACCCCTCCCCCGGCTATTGCCTGCCGCCGCTATTAGCGATGAGAAGCCATGGGCGCGAGGGGGCCGACTTTCAAAGCAACCTTTGCCGGCCTCCCAAGGAGGGTGCCAATAGCGGCGGCGGCAGGCAAAAGCCAGGGGAGGGGCGGATTCTGCAAGTGGGCACTCCAGGGCTGAGGCTTCCACTTGTGGCTGTCCCCGCCCGATCCTTCCTTCTCTCCGTCTTTCTTGGGGTGCGGCTCCTCCCACAGCGGTCGCTGCAGCGGCGCTGGCGATCTGGCCGCTAGCCGCTCCGAGCGCTGTGGGAACGCCCACCCCTCTCACAGTCCCGTCCTGGGCTGTCAGTAAAGGGGCTGCTTCCCATCCCCCTGCCAGCTTGCTCAGAACGTTCAAACTAAGGAAAACCTTTGCCGGCCTCCACAGAGAAGAAAGGAAGAGAGAGAACGAGAGAGAGTTCCCACTTGCAGGAGCCGCCTTGCGGCACACCTGATCGTGTCTCGCGGCACACTAGTGTGCTGCGGCACACCGGTTGAAAAACACTGATCTAGAAGACAGACAAAGAAGATCTAATTTGCGTTTAAGGGGTTTTAAACAAGATTTTGTTGAAAGTAAACACCTTATCCAAGCGATCCATCAGTGGCTCTGCGAAAATAAGATCAAAATTGACTTAGATGAATTTGAGAGAGCACACTGGGTATTTGGCCCTCGGAACCCAGGTAACCAGAGAGATATTATTGTGAGATTTATCTCCGAGAGGAGGGCTGCAGAGATATACAGAGAATTAAAGCAAACTCCAAATTTACAGTATAAAGGCACTTCAATACGCGTTTTAAAATATTTGTCTGCTGAGATGCTGCAGGCAAGAAACCAAATGAGACCTATTGCGAATCAATTATTTCAAAACGGAGTTCGCTTTACCTGGAAATACCCAGCGATAATAATGGTTTTTAAAGATTCCAAAGTTCTCCAAGCAAAATCTTTAGAAGAGGGGAAGAAAATGCTTCAGCAACTGTGGATCGACTTGGAGTTAAATCAGCAGGCATCGTCAGGGAAGGAGAAAATTGCAGCGGAAGGAGGGAGAGAAAATGAAGATCCGATTCGGGACCTGTTTACAGCTCAGCCAATTTGCACCATAGATAAGAAAAAGATGAAAAAATTGCGGCTCTATAAAAGGAGTTGGCATTACTCAAGGAAAGAGAGAAAAAAGAAGAACCCAGAACTACGTGTCAAAAAAAGAAATAAGAACTGAACTGTTAAAATGGTATCTATTGTTCTCAGCTAACTTGCTTCTTTGTGTATTCTATTCTAGTTAACGGGATAAAAAGGGAAGGAGAGGGGGAATTTTCTTCACTGTTTTTAAAGAGGAAAGGTTGGGGAATTCCTCAGTGGAATGCAAATCCAGGGGTGCCTCTTTGGATCAACGAATTCTCTTTTTGTTGTCTCCTCTTCGGGGGGCGCAGGGTAAGGGGCACTAGGGTGGGGGTTCAAGATAATCAACAAAGACTTTTCCATTAGGCTCTGTTTTGCAGAAGGGGGAAACAACTTAAAAGTATGTACAATGGGTGAAAGGATTCTATTGTCATTAAATGTGAATAGAATGACATCGCAGAAAAAACGTTATAGAATTATGAAATTGGCCAGGGATAGTAGAATTGATTTTTTGTTTTTATCAGAAACTCATAAAGGAAGGAAAAAGATCAGATAAATTAGTTAACAATAGTGATTGTAAATGGATTTATGAATCTAGAGGGAATACAAAAAGTAGAGGAGTTGCAATCCTCATAAACCAAAGTCCCATTTGAATTAATTCATATTAAAAGTGATAAAGATGGTAGAATGTTATTCATTAAGGGGAAAATAAATAATAAGGTAATAACCTTAGTAATTTATGCTCCAAATATAAACACAAAGAAATTCATAATAAATGTAAAATGTAAGTTAGATAATTTTGCAGAAGGCATAGTGATCCTTGCAGGTGATTTTAATTTGGAATTAACAGCAGGGAAGAGGGAAAAGAAAAAGTTACATTTAAATAAAGTTAATATGCTGGACCTCCTTGTAAACGTGGCAAACAGGGATACATTTTATTCAGCAAGAAATAATAAATTTAGTTATATTGATTATATATTAATGAATAAAATGGGGGAGGTACACCTCAAGAGAGCTGAAGTTAAAAGTATCTGGTTATCAGACCATGCTCCATTGTTAGCAGTGATAGAATTGGATTCTAATAGACAACAAAGGATCTGGATATACAACCCTGTTGTTTCGGTTAGTGAAGAAAATAGACTCAAATTACAAAAGGAATTGTGTGAATTCTTTAATATAAATGAAACAGGAGAAATTAAGCAAACAATAATTTGGGATACACACAAGGCTTTTATGATAGGTAATTGTATTAGTACTGAAACTTATATAAAAAAATCTTGAGAAGTAGAAAGAGAAAGAATAATTAAAGAAATAGACCTAATCCAAGAGAGTCTGAGAATTACAAGAAATAGGGACTGGAATAAATTATTACAACTTAAGAAAAAGAAATTACAATCTCTTGAGGAGGAAAAATGGAATAAAATGAAGATGATTGTAAAACAGAGAATTATGGGATGGGGGAACAAATCAATGAAACAAATGGTACATTATTTGAAAAAAAAAGGAGAAATCGTATATCCCTGCTTTAAAGGATAAGGATGGTGCAATAAAATGCAGTAGTATTGAACTGGAAAACCTAATGAGAGATTTTTATGAAAATTTATATAAAAAAGAACAAATCACAATGCAAACCATAGAAGTTAAGGAGAAATTAACAGAAGAAGATAGACAAATCTTAAATGCAAAAATAACAAATGTTGAGATATCTAGAGTTATTAAAGGGTTAAAACCTGCTAAAGCTCCAGGCCCAGATGGTTTTACTGGTGAATATTACAAGACTAATATGAATGAATTATTACCGCATTTGGAGAAATTGTTTAACAATGTTTTTCAGACCTTTGACACTCTACAGTCATGGAAGACTTCGGAGATTATAACTATCCCAAAGCCGGATCATGATTTAATGGACCCAGGTTCCTATCGTCCTATCAGCTTACTTAATCAGGATTATAAAATATTTATGAAAATATTGGCAAACAGAATAGAGAATATTTTACCAAAGATCAATATGGATTTGTTAAAGGAAGAAAGATTTATGAACCAATTAGAAACATTGTTAATGTGATACACCATGCCACCACTACCAAAAGGAAATTAGGTATTTTAAAGTTAGATGTGTACAAAGCTTTTGATAAAGTTAACCATGATTACTTGTTTCAATTGTGTAAGGATTTAAATATGGGAGACAATTTTTGTCAAATTATAAGAGCAATTTATAAGGATAATGTAGCTTATATAAGGGTAAACGGTAATAGAACAGCAAAGGTTAAAATTCAGAATGGAACTAAGCAGGGTTGCCCACTATCCCCAGTGCTATTTGCATTGGCAATTGAGGTCTTAGCAAATAAAATTAGAAACGATAAGGAGTGGAGAGGTTACCAAATAGGAAAACTTGAATTAAAACTAAATCTTTTTGCAGATGATGCTATAGTATTGACTGAAACCCCAATTGAAATGATGAAAAGAATAATGATTTTACTCCAGGAATTTAAAGATCAATCAGGTCTTACAGTTAATATAGAGAAATCAGAGATAATTTGTTTAAATACAGGTCCTAAAGAGCAAATTGAGATACAAAAAGTGTCAGGATTGAAATTGGGATGTAAAAAAATGAAATATTTAGGAGTTTGGCTGTTTAAAAATCCTAATAAAATTGTGATGGTTAATTATAACTCAATATGGAAGAGACTTCAAAAGCAGATAAAAAACTGGAAGAAAAAAAGGTTGAGAAGAATGGCAAAGATTAGAGCCCTTAAAATGATGATTATTCCAAAAATGATGTATTTATTTCAGGTTTTACCAGGTACCTTTCCTGGGGCAAAATTGAGGGAATGGGACAGTAAACTAAACTTTTGGATTGAAGGAAACAAAAGACCTAGAATAAGAAAAAGGTGGCTGTTTGCCCAGGAGAAAGAGGGGTGGGTGGGGAAGCCCAAGCTTAGAGTTATATATATAGGGAAGCATTTCAAATAGAAAGATTAATGGAACTACAGTTATGGGGGGGAAAGAAGTGGGTGAAATTGGAAAAGGAAATCAATAATAATAATGAGTTATTATTTTAAAAAATGGAGTAAAATAGAAATTAATAATTTAACCGACCCTCTGAAAGCAGTTTTAGAAATATGGTTTAAATGGCAGGGGAAATTGGAAATTGGTAATTCAAAATTATCAACGTTACATGTATTGAATACAGGTAATGACGTTAACTTAAGCAGAATTATAAAAGAATTAAATAGTAAAGGGATAATGAGAATTGAACAATTATATGAGAAGGACGGAAGAGTTAGCTGGAATGGTGGCTGGGTCAACAGAAATGGCTGCAGATCAATGCAATATGTAAATATTTAAATAAAGGTGAGAATAAAGAAGCTTTCTTGAGAGAAGAAAATTGCTTAGAGAAAATATTAAAAGAAAAGATTAATGATACAAAAGCACAAGCTAGTAATATATACAGAATGTTATTGCAAGCGGAAGAGGGAGTAATAAAAGGCTTGATAAGATGCTGGCAAAATGATTTACAAATAGACGAAAGTGAAATGAAAGAAATAGTAGAAAATACATATAAGATTAAGAATACAAGCGTTAAAGTGATGAGAAGAAAAATTTTACATAAATGGTATTATACACCAGCACAACTTGCACACTTCCAGGGGAGAGGGAAAGGTAACTGTTGGCATGGTTGCCAAAAGAAAGGAATTTTTATGCATATGTTCTGGGAGTGCTTTGAAGTTCAGAAACTTTGGAAGGAAGTGCAGAACGAAATAAATAAAATGCTAAATATTAATTGGATAATTACAAAAGAAATAGCGATATTAATTAAACAAAGAGAACTAAGAGATTTTAAAGAAATAAAAACTGCAGCACTGGAAAGTGCTCAAGCGGTAGTAGTATTGGGTTGGAAAGAGCCTATAAAATGGACATTATAGAACTGGTACTGGTACATGGTGGATCACATTCATTTTGAAATCATGGAAATAAGTGTTAAATATGCATTGAAGCAATGTAAATAGTTGAATCTGTGTTGAGCGTCTCTGATTGGTTGAGACTTTGACAGTTGGGTTTCGGTGGGAAGTTAAAGAGTATAAAAGGAGAATCTGGTTCTGTGTAAAACCAGTCGCATTCCTAGCTGAAGTCACTTTCCACTAAGAGCTGAACGAATAAAGAAAATTCTTTGGAACCAACTGCTTCAGCCTTTTCACTGGCGACGTCGGACGGTCGAACCTACGATCTCCCACCATGGACAACCTGCCTGTCGGAAGAGCTTCTGACTTCTTCGACCCAGAAAAGTCCACCTGGGACAACTACATAGCAAAATTCAACATCTTCCTGGAAGCTGCGGGAATGAAAGACGCTGACAGCGACAGAAAGAGAGCCATTTTCCTCAATTACTGCAGCTCCGAAATCTACGATCTTGCCCAGACGCTGACAGACCCGTTGCCGGCAAACTCTGTGACTTGGGATGCCTTGAAGTCCAAGCTCGCCGCCCATTTCAAGCCAACCAAACCGGCCATCATATTCCGGCACCAATTCTCCCGAATGAGCCAGCTCGACACCAAATCTATCAACCAATACGTGACCCGTCTTCGCACCGTCTTGTCAAAATGCAAGTTTGACAACCCTGAAGCCCAGCTCATCGATGCCTTGATATTCGGCATGAAAAATGCAGCTGTACGAAACAAACTCCTCACAGAAGATGAGCCATCCCTACAAACAGTGATCAAGACGGCTCAAACTGCTGAGATCTCTGAAGCTACCGCTAAAGAACTAAAACAAAATGACAAGCGGGAAGTCGTCGCAAAGATTGACACCCAACCTTTCCAGTCCGAGTCATCAGAGGAGCAAGGTCTACCAGCCAACACCGAAGACAACTGTTTCCTGCTTAAGACTGACCCCTCAAGACCACCAAGACAACCCCGACCCATCTTTCCCTGCTTCGGCTGCCGAGGGAACTATCCGCGCCTGAAGTGCCCTTTTCAGGATTCGATCTGCCGCCGATGCGACCGCCGGGGGCACATTGTGGAAGCCTGCAGAGCCCCCATGCCCGAGGACTCCTTCTCCGCCCAGCGTCCTCCTCGCCCTCAGGGTCAGCCTGGCCAGACACGCGACAACCGCAATCCTCGCTTTCCTGGCCGCAGAAACAACGCAAGCACCAACCAAAACTACGCACGAGGTAACTTTGCTCATTCAATTAATAGCACGGTAACCAAAGACTCGAGCAAAATTGTAATTTCACTGCTCCTTAATGAGAAACTGTGCCAGATGGAACTAGACACTGGGTCTAGATTTACCATAATGCCTCGGGAAAAACTAAAGTTATACATGCCTGCTCTTACCCAGGCTACCTTAGAACCAAGTGCTCTTGTAATTAGGGATTTTCAGGGGGGAGTTATTCCTGTTATCGGAAAGATTGATGTACCTGTGGTTTTTAAAAATGTAAACTGTATGCTACCTTTGATTGTAGTGTCTGGGGCTAGACATTCCCTCTTGGGATTACAATGGATGGCTCCCCTGGGTATGATTACTGGTATTCACAATATAACTGAACAAAAAACCCCTAATTTCCTACAGGAGTTTCCTGACGTCTTTAGTTCCACCTTGGGCTCCTACAAAAGCCCACCAATATCCTTTTCTCTAGATCCTAAAATTCCCCCTGTGAGGCTTAAACCTTGTAGAGTTCCCCTGCCTCTACTTCCAAAACTGGACCAGCAACTGGACAAATTAATAGCACAGGGCATCCTGGTCCCTGTTGACCATGCCCCTTGGGAAACCCCCATAGTTACTCCTTTAAAGCCTGATGGCTCATTGAGGGTTTGCGCTGACTATAAGTCAACTCTTAATAAGGCCCTGCAACACCACCCTTACCCTATTCCTGTGGTCCAACAATTGCTCCATTCTCTGGGGGAAGGGAAGATATTTGCTAAAATCGATTTAGCCCAGGCATATCAGCAGTTGCCTGTCGATGAGCCAACCACCCTCGCGCAAACAATAGTCGCACACAGGGGTGCATTTAAATGCACAAGGTTGCAGTTTGGTGTAAGCGTAGCCCCTGGAATCTTCCAGAGTTTAATGGAAAGGCTACTATCTGGAATAAAAGGGGCAATACCATATTTTGACGATATTTTAATATCAGGAGAAAGCCAACTACAATTAAATCATAGGATTAGGGAAGTTTTAAAACGATTACAGCAAAAGGGCCTTAGAATTAGAGCGGATAAATGTGTGTGGGGTACCCACAGTGTGGAATTTCTAGGTTATAGAATTGATGGAGAGGGCATTCATCCAACCCCAGATAAAATAAGGGCCATAAGAGAAGCTCCAGAGCCCCAGAACAAAACTGAATTACAGGCATTTCTGGGCCTTCTTAATTTCTATTCTGTTTTCTTAAAACAGAAAGCTACAGCAGCGGAGCCTCTCCACAAATTGCTACAGAAGGGAACACTTTGGACCTGGGGGAAAACTGAGCGTGAAGCATTTGCCAAAATAAAGAACCTTTTATCATCAAACAGCGTAGTGGTCCAATATAGCACTTTGCTACCAGTAAGATTGACATGCGATGCTTCACCGTATGCTGTTTTGGCACACATATTGCCAAATGGCACAGAAGCCCCGATAGCTTACTTTTCAAGGACACTTTCTAGCACAGAACGAAATTATAGCCAATTAGATAAAGAGGCCTTAGCCCTAGTAGCTGGGGTTAAGAAATTCCACAATTATATTTTTGGGTGCAAGTTTGAGTTAGTAACAGATCATAAACCTCTATTGGGACTCTTAGCAGAAAATAAACCCACACCTCCATTTATGTCACCACGTCTAATTAGGTGGACCATATTCTTAGCAGCTTATAGCTATGAACTCAAACATAAGGGGGGAGAAATTAATCACGCAGATGGTCTAAGCAGGTGCCCCATGACCTTAGCAGTAGAAGACCCAGCCCCAGCTGCAGATGTTTTAGTCTTAGAATTAGAAGATAACCCAATTACTACTGCTAAAGAAATAGCTGAGCACACAAGACAAGATCCGGTATTACAGAAGTCAACTATGTATTAAGGGGATGGCCTAATGAGAGCCAAGATGATTGCTTGAAAGATTTCAAAAACAAACGGCTAGAATTGTCTTATCTTAAAGGGTGTCTCTTGTGGGGAGACAGGGTCATTATTCCCTCTAACTTAAGGAACAAGGTCTTAAAATTATTGCATATGGGACACCCAGGTATTGTGCGAATGAAGAGTTTGGCTAGAGGACATTTATGGTGGACAGGGCTTGATTCAGAGATTGAGAAATGGGTAGCCACTTGTGATCCATGTCAAGAATCTAGGCCAAACCCCCCCCCCCAGAACCACACCAATGGAATGGGAACAATCAAAGGGACCATGGTCAAGGATTCATATAGATTTTGCAGGCCCAATTGGGTCGCAATCCTTTCTAGTAATTGTGGATGCTTATTCCAAATGGGTAGAAATCATTGCCATGAGCAGCATCACCACTAGCGCCACCATTAAGGCCCTGCGCCATCTTTTTGCCACACATGGCTGCCCTGACATATTGGTGTCAGATAATGGTCCCCAATTAACTGCCGGGCAAATGGAATTATTTTTAGATCAATTAGGCATTAGGCACGCGCTCATCTCACCTTACTCCCCTTGGGCTAATGGATTGGCGGAGAGGTACGTGTGCGTGGCCAAGGAAGCCCTGCGCAGGTCAGGACCAGGTGAAGTGCAAGAACACCTTGACCAATTTTTATTAACCCAGCACATCACCCCAAATGCTACCACTCAAAAAAGTCCTGCTGAACTTTTGATGGGGAGAAAACTAAAGTCCCCAATGGATAGACTTCATCCCTTGCATTGTGAAGACAAAAATAATATTGTAAATCCTGAAAGAAACTTGTATCTAGGTCAAACTGTATTTGCAAAAAACTTTGATGGTGGACTTAATTGGTTAAAAGGGACTATAATACAACAAACCGCGCCAAAGACATACTATGTACGTTTAGACGATAGCCGGGTGTGGAAGAGGCACATCGACCATCTACGAAGGCGCGTCGACCATCAACATCTGTACCGAACGCCACAACGGCCCAAGACACTAACTTGGATTATTCACCCTCGCTTCCTACAGAAGACTCCAACAGACGGACTTTGCAACTAAATCAAATGGATATACAACTCACCAATTCAATGATCTTCTTCCAGCGATGCTGAGCCAGCATCCTCGGGGGTCGGCATTGTGCCCGCGGACTCTACACTGGGGGCCATTCCGCAACCAAGGCCCTGGATTTCCAGTGGAGACGCTAGTGAGCCGACCTCCTCTTCGGCTGATTGCCAAGACTCGAATGATCTGCGCAGGTCTGAAAGGACTGCACGCAGACCAAGCCGATTGGATGATTTTGTCACCTGGCTTTCTGTGTAAACTGTTTTTTTTTTAACTAAGGAGGGAGGGGTGTTAAATATGCATTGAAGCAATGTAAATAGTTGAATCTGTGTTGAGCGTCTCTGATTGGTTGAGACTTTGACAGTTGGGTTTCGGCAGGAAGTTAAAGAGTATAAAAGGAGCGTCTGGCTCTGTGGAAAACCAGTCGCATTCCTAGTTGAAATCACTTTCCACTAAGAGCTGAATGAATAAAGAAAAATCTTTGGAACCAACTGCTTGAGCCTTTTCAATAAGATTAAACAATTTTGATGAAAATAAATTGGAGAAGCTGATGGCACGATGGAATAAGGTGAAAGGCTATATGCTGAGTAGAATCTGTGACGAAAATGTAAAAAATAAACTCCAATCACTCTTTTAATAATAACAAATGCAAAGTAGAGCTAAGGAAATTAAATATATATATATATAAACTAGTAAATATTTAAACCCCCCGCAATTGGTGGTGGTGGTGGTGGGATTGTCAGTCAGGTGATGGGTACATGCACTGTGCACCGTTTTATGTTTGTTTTATGTAACTTTATGTGCAAAACCAATAAAAATATATTTTTTTAAAAAAACATGCAGCTCCGAAGCCATGGGTTGCTGACCCCTGCCCTAGTCCACTAATGAAATGTTTACAGATGCAATGGGATGTGGGCGTGATTAACAATATTTTATGATTGGCTGTCCAGCCCTCTAGAGGGGATCTAATGTGAACACTGTTTTTTCTGATATTCGCACTTTGTTTGTTTGTTTGTTTATTTGGATTTGCCCCTCTCTGTGGACTCGTGGTAGCTCACAACATATACCAAAATACATAACAATAATTTGTCCAATTAATATGCTAAAAAAAGGATTCTTAAAATTCTAATTTTAAAACATTCATTCACATTCATACAATAATCACGCTAAGGTGTAATGTCCCCAAGATTGACGGCAAAGATGTGTTTTTAGATTCTTTTGGAAGGCAAGGAGGATGGGGGCAGTGCGAATCTCCAGGGGGAGCTGATTCCAGAGGGCCGGGCCCCCCACAGAGAAGGCTCTTCCCCTAGGCCCCACCAGCTGACATTGTTTGGTCGACGGGACCCTAAGGAGACCACTCTGTGGGACCTCACCGGTCGCTGGGATTTGTGAGTCAGAAGGCGGTCTCGGAGATAGTCTGGTCCTATGCCGTGCTGGGCTTTATAGGTCATAACCAACACTTTGAATTGTGTCCTGAAACCGATTGACAGCCAATGCAGTCTATGGAGTGATGACAAAATATGGGCATGCCTTGGAAGGCCCATAACCGCTCGTGCGGCTGCATTTTGGATGATTTGAAGTTTCTGAACACTCTTCAAAGGTATCCCCATGTAGAGAGCATTGCAGTAGTCGAACCTCGAGGTGATAAGGGCATGAGTGACTGTGAGAAAAGACTCCCTGTCCAAATAGGGCCACAACTGATGCACCAGGCGAACCTGGGCAAACAGCCCCCTCACCACAGCCGAAAGATGGTCGTCTAAAGTCAGCTGTGGATTGAGGAGGACGCCCAAGTTGCAGACCCTCTCTTATGATTGTATGTGCCTTCTAAAGGCAGGACTCATCGAACAGTTTTTCCTATTCTTCTAGGGCTCTGCAGGTCCCCCTGGTGTAGAAGGTCCAGTTGGTCCTCCCGGACCCCCAGGTTTGACGGTACAGTTTTCTGATTATCTCTGTTTAATTAGTGGAAGGAATAAGTGGCACCAGACAAGATGGATGAATTAGAGGGGGGGCTGGGGGGGGGAGAGGTAAAAGAATTAAGAAAATGGCCATATAAGGTTTATGACTGTGATGGTGAACCTATGGCACGTGTGACACAGGTGGTACGTGGAGGCATATCGAAGGGCAAGTGAGCATGCATGTGGACATTAGCGAGATGATTTTCGGCCTTGGGAAAGGCTGTTTCGCCCTCCAGAGGCTTCCCCGGAGTGCGAAAAACAATCAAATAGGCAAACCGGAAGTTTGGAAAAATGGACTTCCAGTTTGCCCGTTGTGCTGTTTTTTGCATTCCCCCCTGAAGGCTCTGGAGCATGAAAAACAGCACAAAGGGCAAATCTGAAGTCCATTTTTCCAAACTTCCGGTTTGACCATTGGGTGTTTTTTTCACCATCCCAGGTTTCAGTGAGACCTGTGCGCATGTGCAGGGATGGGGGGATTGTGCGCATGTGCAGGGGCAGCACAGGGGATGCACATGCATGGGGGGAGAGAAAGGGCGTGGGCACATGGATGAGTGCCAGCACAGGGCCACACACCCTTTTGGCACATGAACCACAAAAGGTTCGCCACCACTGGTCTATGCCTTTTTCTCTTCTGCTGTCCATCCCTAGAGAAGCTAAGTTAAAGTGATACTTCTCAACTTATGACTGGTCACTTAGTGACCATTAAAAGTTCTTATGTACCTACCAGTGGGGGGTATTTATAATCCTGGTTTGAAGTGTCGCCTGCCTTGGTCACATTTTGGGTGCCTAGCAATCAGACTGCCTTCTTGAAGAGGACCTAATGAAAGGGGCCTAATATTTGGAGTGCCAACATCATCTGGACACCCTCAGGAAAGCACCCATATTTCTTATGTTTTCACAAGTATCCTTCTTTGGATTGTGTCAAGTTTATTTTGAGAGATTCATTTTGAAAAATATTCAACCATATCACCAAACCAAGTTGGCTTTCTGATTCAAATGAACAGTTCACATTCAATCGGAAGCTCCCAGATTGGTATTGATGGAGGCTTCCTAATTGATCTAATTATTTCAAAGGACTTGAGTGTGTGCGTTAAGTGTTAAGGAGTGTTCAGAGTAACCCTTGAGTTACCAAGGATGCACAGAAGAAACGAGCAGATATTCATCTGAGAGCCGAGATACAAGTAATAATTCAGATAACCAGGTACATTAAGTGTATAAATATTATTTACTTTGGCAAGTAGCTTACTCAACAACAATCCTAGTCATACGCAATTACATCGGTCAATACTCACAATAAATATACACTATTATAAACCTCTCTCAATACATTAAACAATACTATATCTTGTTTAAAACCTTGTTTTAAAAATAATCAGTTCAACCTGATCAAATCAATTGGTTCTGTTGAGAGCTTCAGGTTGACTTAATTTTCCTAATTAAACTGGCTCAGAATCCCAAACTGACTGGATGATTGGATCAGGGCCAATTTTTACTTACGCTTCAGCAGTAAGTGTTTTGTGCGAGCATATCAACTGCAGTTATTCTGTATTCAGAAATAATTCTGGAAATTAATGAGTTTCTTTACATTAATAGGGTCCTCCTGGTTCTCCAGGATTGCCGGGTCCTAAGGTATGGCATATGATAATCTTTTGTGTCTAATTAGTTGTTGCTTTTTCAACTGTCTGTTTGTAACTTTCCATGAACTGTGAATGATGCTTAATAGGGCAACACTTTTTGAATCAAGATACCTCAGATCTGCTAACTTTAAAAAAATGCATAGAAATCCAAGATCCATTGCTCCTCGCACCAGTTTCCTTTGCAAACTTGTGGCCACTGCAGCAACACTGTGGTCAGCTACAGTCATGTGAGCATGCTTTCCAATGCTGCCTGTCAGCTTCCCACTAGCAAAGTCAACGGGGAAGCCAGCAGGAAATCAGAAGTCATCCCCGCCCTGCTGGTTTTTTTGCCCACCTCTAGCCACCCCAAGTCTACGGAGAGGGGCGGCATACAAATCTAATTAATAATAATAATAATAATAATAATAATAATAATAATAATAATAATAATAATTTTGTTTATCTCTTTAGGTAAGCAAATATTGTGAAAGGATGACTCAACCTGTTGTAGGTTGTCTAGTCACTGTTAAAATCATTGCAAACATAAAAGAAATCAAGTATAGATCTATAAGGAGCATTCTAGCCATGATTCATCATTCCCATGATTATTTCAATTCCTCCTTTCTTTTTCAGGGCAATATGGGCTTGAATTTCCAAGGACCCAAAGGAGAAAAAGTGAGTGTGGAATATTGAACTTGCCCTTTGAATTTGGTTTCCAGGATTTGCTGGCTCTTTCTGGGGGAATGACCAGTGCAACTAATCTGTCTCGTTATCTTTTGGGGGAGTTAGGGTGCCCAGGGACTTCAAGGACCCCCAGGGCCACCAGGACAGATCGGCGAACAGAAAAGAATCAATGATGTAGAATTTCAAAAAGGAGATCAGGTGAGTGAAAAGAGATGGCTCTGGTGGTATCTGTCAGCCACAAAAGGCTATATGCCAAATTGCAATTCAGAACAATGATTGCTCAAACCTATACACGAGAATTTCAACCAAAGTTCAATACTAAATTGGCACCAGGTAAGGGTCAATGGAATTCAGGAAGAGTTGGAAACATAATGACTCTACACCCGTGATGACGAACCTATGACACACATGCCACAGGTGGCACACAGTCAGCCAAGCCCCAGTGTACATGTGTGTACAGTGGCCAGCTGGTTTTCGGTACATCCAAGATGATGATGGGATGGCATCAATGGTTCAAGGTGACTTGTCCGACTGATTCAATGGACCAAGTGCAGTTGGGTGATTCAAATTGATCTAGTAGTTTGACAGACTTTTGTGCATACCCATATGTACATACAGCCTTTTGAATTAGATCAATTTGATTAATCACTCAAAGTTATTTGAATGACAGTTGGAATTAAATTGGACTGATAAAGATAAATTGGTCTAGTGTTAAGGTACTAGGTTAACAACCAGATCGAGTGAGTTCTACTCCTGCCTTAGGCATGAAAGCCCGTTGGGTGACTTTGGGCCAATCACTCACTCTCAGCCCAATTCACCTCACAAGGTTGTTATTGTGGGGAAAATAGAAAAAGGAAGGTGTGTTGGATATGTTTGCTGCCTTGAGTTATGTATAGCAATAATAAAGGCAGGATACAAACAAAATCTGAATCTTGATCAGAAGCTTAGTGTCAACTGTCCAGTTGGTAAATCCAGAAAAAAGAAACTCCTGGGATATTATTTTACCAAGAGTACAAAACTTTACTGAAAAAACCACATTGGCACAGAAGAAGCAAAACCAGCACTGGGTTACCCCTGGAAAAGCAAGCATAGTTCATTTCCCCCTTTCCCTACGGGCCACCCACAATCTAGTACATCCACCAATCACTTCTGCTCATTTTGTTATGGGAAACAGCCAGCCACCCTGAGACGTCTGCTTGGTGTATCCTTGATTCTCATGGAAACCAACAGTTGCTTGAATACCATTCCATCTACTCCCAGCTCCACGCAGGTGTTCTCACTTGCTGGTGCTACTAGTGCGGATGCGGGTGCAGCTCCGGGTTACCAGAGTGCACACACGCATGCATTGGAATGGGATTTTGCTTCTGTGCATCTGCAGGAAACAAATCTCTTGAGAAGACAGGGGAGCCTGTGAGATTTCAGTGATATTTTGGCAATTTTTAAAAAAGGAAGATTTGTGGACTTCAACTCCCAGAATTCTCTGCCAAAATCTCGCACACGCACATGCCCTCACATGAGATTTTGCTTCCTGCACATGCACAGAACCCAAATCTCGTTTAATGCATGCATGCGCCCACTGGTTACCATCCAGGTAGGAACCGAATACTTCCCCACCTGTGAGCAAAACACAAATATTGGTGAAAGTGTGAGTCAGTTTTGACACTCAGGATGGATTTGTAACAATTTCCCTTTGCTCTTGACAGGGTCTTCCAGGTGACCCGGGTCCCCCAGGATCTCCGGGGTTCCCTGGCCCTCCTGTAAGTATTTTTCTTTGCTTCATTTGTGGAGGAGCATCAAGATTCTCCAAAGGGTGGGTCCCTATTAACCGATAATGGAGTGCTTTTTCTGATTACCAGGGCCCTCCTGGCGGTGGAAAAGGTGAAAAAGGTGAGCAAGGAGAACCAGGCAAAAGAGTAAGTAACTTCTTGGAACCCAATACTTACCTTTCCATGTATAACTTTGTGAGTTCAGGTTGGGCCACCAAATATTGGGTAAGACATTTTCTCCTTCCTCATATGATCTGCTAGAGTTGGTGTGGATGAAACCCTCCTGAATGAAAAAAGAGACCATGGAAAAATTCATGTATACAACCACTTATCAATGCAGTTTAATAAATAGAAATCAACATTTAACTTTTAATCTGGATTAAGGAATTTGGATGATTTATTCCTGCTTGCTTTCATCTTTGGAACAGAAATTGGAAGTGACGTATAAAAATGAAGATGTAATTTTTGATTTTTAATCTCTGGTTGCTCCAGAAATTTGAACAAGTGGGTAAATACTTGTGTGTATTTGCTTTGGCCCTGAAATCTACAACTGGCAGTTGCGCTGGATGTGGAGTAAGAACACAGACAACAAGTATCTGGAATTAAATGGGGTCACTTTATTTGCATAAACCAATCAGAAAACATTTAAACTTATTTACAAATGACTTGGACCTGCAGAGGCCACTAACAAACATTTGGGGCAGAAAATAATATACATAACATTCCTGGGCAACTCTGGGCGTAGCTCCTTGCTGAAACAGGCGAGGGGGCCAATGCCTTCGCCTGTTACCTGTCCATGCTAAGCGTGTGGGAGGGCTCACCATCCAATTCCCATCTGGTTATTGGGTTAGGTGAGTCCCAAGGGCATCCCCCCTCCAATTGCCTCGGCCGCTAGGCATCTTGAGTTCCTGGCGAGAGGCTGCCCTTCATCTTTAAAAGCTGCCCAAAGAAAAACACGCAGTTGCTATACTCCCCTTTTTTCCACCCCTTACCTGCCAAAATAAACCCCAGTGACCAAAGGGAAAGTGCCAATTGACCGAAAGCGAGGCATCCCCTAACCACCATCCCTGCTCCACATTGTGGAATAGGTGAAAAAACTGTCAAAGCGAAAAACGCTGCAACCGCAAAAAATTCCTATACAGCCCCCAGAGGGCGACCCCCATGGGCACACTGAAAGATAGGGAGGGCGGGTGGGTGTTCGCTGCTCCGTCGGGTCTGGGAAAGGAAAGGAAGAGGCAGCGCAGCCCGGCCCCTTAAATAGGGCCAGCCAGCGCTGCCCTCCCAGACCCAGAAGTTGCACAATATGTTGTGCAATACCAGACCAGTGGTCTCACAGTATTGCAAGACCGCCGGCCACGGAGACGCGTCATTGACATGCGCCGCGTTCCCCCGGCCCCAGCGCAACTCCCCGCCAGCCGCTGAACCGGCCAGTGGTGTAATTATGTAAGCAGAAAATAAAAGAATGGGCATTCAATTTGTCCAGGATGGTATAATACAAGAGTCCACAAACTTGGCAACTTAAAAATTTGTGGATGTCAACTCCCAGAATTCTCCAGTTATGCTGGCTGGGGAATTCTGGGAGTTGAAGTCCACAAGTCTTTATTTTTTTGTTAAAGTTTATTGGATTTTACACATTAAAAGCATCATGCTTACATTTCTCTCAATCCTGGAATATTGATTTTCATTTTCATTATTTCCATAAAAAGTTTCATACATATTTCCCAATCTTTTTACATTACACATAATCTACACAAATATTTATTTATATATTCCATAAAAATAGTACATTGACATTTACTTATGTATACATATACTTATATGTACATATATATTTGCTAATACTTATAACATGCTACTTAACTTTTTTATTTTCTAATCAAAGGTACCATTTTCTCCATACCATATAGAATTTACAACACTTAGGACTTAAGTTTGGATATATTTTTGTCAATCTTGCAGAGGCTGGGTGCCATCAGTAGAACATTTTATATAGGTTTTCTTTGTGAGAGGTTGATATGGTTAATCTGTAGTTTTTGGCCCATATTTTTCTCAATCTTCCAGTTGTATATTGTATCCAAACATTTTTGCCCAAGCAATCGTATTTCCTTTTATAATTTCTTCTTCCTTAACTAGTTGTAGCAAATAATTATACATTTTAGAGATAAATCCTGAAGTCCACAAGTCTTAAAGTTGCCAAGTTTGAAGACCTCTGGTATAATATCTCCTGCCTTGGGCCTTCAAGGTCCCTTCTAATGCTAGCATTCTAGAAGCATAGAAAGGATGTATCAGAATAACCCATGTTCTGATTGCTAGGAGATCCATTTAGCATTTTTAAGGGAAGCCAAGGTTATAATAGAGTAGATGGCATAAGAATCCAGAATGAATGGGACCCAAATAATATTCCCTTCCAGATTTTACAGAAATAAATTGACTTTTTCCTTTGACTTTGGTAAACCCATTGTAGTGTTTGAACAAAACATTGTGTTTTGTTTCTCAGAATAATGAAGTCAAAAACATACTAACCTATGCAAAAGGGTATATATGGCCCTTTTTCCCATTCCCTAGATAGGTTGTGTATTTTGTGGCTTTCCTACCCCCTATTCAAATATCTAGTGAAAGGGCAGGAAGTTCTAAATATATAAATACCATTGGTTTCTCAGTGACTTTAGAGGTTAGGGTAACATATCAACCAATAATACCATCACACTCAAGAAATAGCAAATGTACAGGTAGTACTCAACTTTCAACCATTTCAAGTTGCAACAGCACTGAAAAAAATGACTTATATCCAGTTCACACACCTATGACTGTCACAGCGTCCCCACCGTCATATGATCAAAAATTGGGCCTTTGGCAATCAGCATGTATTTATGATGGTTGCAGCATCCCAGGGTCATGTAACTGCTATGGTGGCGCAGTGGTTAGAATGCAGTACTGCAGGCTACTTCAGCTGTCTGCCAGCTACCTGCAATTTGGCAGTTCAAATCTCACCAAAGTTGACTCAGCCTTCCATCCTTCCGAGGTTGGTGAAATGAGGATCCAGATTGTCGGGGGCAAGATGCTGACTCTGTAAACCACTGAGAGAGGGCTGTGCACCGGAAGCGGCTGCCAGATTGCGCAATTAGGGCCAAGGTGGTGCAGCAGGTAGAGTGCAGTACTACAGGCCACTAAAACTGACTGTAGATCTGTAGGTCAGCGGTTCAAATCTCATCACCGGCTCAAGCCTTCCATCCTTCCATCCTTCTGAGGTGGGTAAAATGAGTACCCGGATTGTGGGGGCAATATGCTGGCTCTGTTAAAAATTGCTATTGCTAACATATTGTAAGCCACCCTGAGTCTAAGGAGAAGGGCAGCATTAAAAAATTGAATTAAATAAATAAATAAATAAATAAATAAATAAATAAATAAATAAATAAATAAATTTGCACATGGCTACTCCAGTGGCAGTCCTATGGGCATCGCCATCTCTCTCCCCCCCCCCCCCCCCAGTTTTTCATATTTTTTGCTTCATGTGCATGCACAGAGGCAAAATCTCATGAGGAGCTGCACGGAAGAAAGAAATTTTGGTGATTTTTTGCTTTCACACATGCAAGGAAGCAAAAAAATTGCCGAAATCTGATGCACGCACATGTCCACTCATAGTATTATAGCACATCTTTGCTTCCTGTGCATGTCCAGAAGCAAAAACACACTGAGGATGCACACATGTGCACACAAGACAACTGAAGCTGTGCACACAATGCACCAGTACCAGTGGTAATGGCAATCCGCCCCGGCTGTAAAGCAATGTGAAGCAGTATATAAGTCTAAGTGCTACTGCTAGTATTATTTGTGACCTTCCAGCTGGCTTCTGACAAGCAAAGTGGGAAGCCAGATTTGGTTACTGACTGTGTGATTCATTTAAAAACTGCACTGAACCAACTATAGCCCCAAAAATAAGGTCATAAAATCAGGTGAAATTCCTTTAACAACTGGTTTGCTTAGCAATGAAAATTTGATCCCTGTTGTGATCATAAGTCATAAGGAGCCATCATAGCGCAGTGGTTAGAATGCAGTATTGCGGGTTAACTCTGCTCATTGCCAAAAGTTTGATTGTTACCAGCTCGAGGTTAACTCAGCCTTCCATTCTTCCATGGTTGGTAAAATGAGGACTCAGATTCTTGGGGGCAATAAGCTGACTCTGTGTAACTGCTTCGAGGGGACTATAAAGGGCTCTATGAAGCTGTATATAAGTCTAAGTGCTATTGCTAAATGCTACGGTATGTGGAGGACTACCTGAGATTTCCATATCTTTTAGATTTCATCCACTTGAGTGCCTGAAATGGTTGCTTCCCTGTATCTAATGGAAAAGCAAAAATATTGAGCAAAGAGCTAAAGATACAGTTCCAATCTGGATTTAAGTCATCCTTGTATTATGGAAGGAAGAGACATTGTTTGTGAGCCATTGCAACATTTCTTTGTGATGTTGTCTGGAGTTTCTTGAATGATCAATAGCTTTGTTTTCCCCAAAGCTTGGAGTCCATTCCTGCTTTTC